>NC_074689.1:36048544-36218544 GCF_029448725.1 Salvelinus fontinalis
GGAGGGAGGGGAAGCAGTCTGTGAGATTGCGACTGCCGTTGCTGAGGTGGTGTTGGAAAGTGAAATTGGAGATAAGAGGAAATTGAAATAACAGGAAAGGAAGAAGCTGTTTTCAAAGTACCGAGAAGTAAGAGAAAGAATGTAGGGGGGGTGAAGGGTCTAATTCTAAGAGGAAGGTAGAGATTGGTAAGTTGTTTGAAGATGAAAAGGTTGAAGATTTGGGGGAGTTTTCCTCTGGGGAGAGAGCGGGAGTGAGTCATCTGACGCGTCGCAACAAAATAGTGAGATAATTGGGGAGGAAGGAAGGTATGGAATTAAGAAGGTACGCCAATTTCTGAAGTTGACAAAAGGGAAGAAATATATGCAGGATTACAATATAACTGATTTTTTCCCTGAAAGTGAATTGTTTATTGAATCAGCAAAGTTTTTGATGTCAAAAATAACAGGGGGAGGTTTGACAAGCCCTGAAATTGCTAGACTTAAGAAGGTGGTCACGAGAGTGATAAGTGATGTAAATTCTAAAGAAAATGAAAGGGTTTAGTTGCAGTTTTAACCCTGTAAAGAGATGGGATATCTGTATTTTCCTCTGTATATTTTTTTCATTCATGAGCAGTTTTAAGATTTCTTCTTTAAACATAAATGGTGGAAGAGATGTTAAAAAAAGAGCGATAGTGTATGAGTTAATTAGGGGAAAGGGAAGTGACATAAATTTTCTACAGGAAACACATAGTAATTTGGAAAATGAAGTTATGTGGAAAAAGGAGTGGGGGGGACAGTGGTGTGTAGTCATAAAAATTCTAAAAGTGGGGGTGTGGCTATATTGTTCTCAAGGGGGTTTTTGCCTTTGTCTTATGAGGTTGAAGAGGTAGTTGAGGGGAGGTTATTAAAAGTTAGAGCAAGGTATGAAAACATCACTATGTGTCTGATAAATGTCTATGCCCCAGTGGTGGCAGTTGAGAGGGTATGTTTTTTAGAGACATTATCAAATACCATTGAGAAATGTAACAATGAAGATTATTTATTTATTGCTGGGGATTTTAACTGCACAGTCAGTGATTTAGATAGAAATCATCAAGAACCTCATATAGCCACAAGGACCTTTTTAAAACGCCTCATTGTAACGCATGAATTGTGTGATATTTGGCGGAGACAAAATGGAGGCACAAGGCAGTACACCTGGGCGCATGTGAGAGAGAACATCATCTCTATGGCAAGGTTAGATAGGTTTTATTGTTTTGAGCATCAATCTCAGGTCTGTAAATCAAGTGTGATAACCCCAGTGGGATTTTCTGATCATTGTTTAATAACAGAGGTGGTGTTCATTAATAATGTAAAACCCAAAAGCGCATACTGGCATTTTAATATAACTTTATTGAGTGATGCTCACTTCAGGAAATGTTTTTGTTTTTTCTGGGAGAGGTGGAGGTCTCAAAAGGACAGTTTTGTATCCATTCAACAGTGGTGGGATATAGGGAAAATCCAGATTCAACAATTTTGTAATCAATACACGAGGAATGTCACCAAGGATATCATCAGATCAATGAAAGCCCTAGAGTTTGAAATAGTGGAACTCATGACGTTGGTTGAGACCACAGGAGATTGGGGCCATACGCAGGCACTCAAGAAAAAAAAAGTTGAATTGGCAGACCTGCTGGGTATCAGAGCACAGGGGGCATTGGTGAGAAGTAAGTTTCAGGGAATATCTGAAATGGATGCCTCATCCAAATTTTTCTTTGGTTTAGAGAAAAAGAATGGACAAAGAAAAATTATTCATTGTCTCAAATCAGCTGTTGGACAAGAGCTCACTAGCCCTAGTGAAATTAGAAAGAGGGCAGTAGAGTTCTATGCTGAGCTCTACAAGTGTGAGTACATAGAGGATAAAACAGTGACACAGAAGTTCCTTGATGGGCTCCCAAAGGTGGATGCAGAAGCTCAGGTTGAGCTTGAGCAACCATTGTCTTTGCAGGAGTTATACTCTGCATTAAAAGGCATGGAAAATGGAAGGGCACCAGGCTTTGATGGGCTTCCCGTTGACTTTTTTAAGTCTTTTTGGACTATGTTGGGAGAAGATTGGCTGGCAGTGGTTAATGATAGTTTAACCGGAGGGTTACTACCATTAAGCTGCAGAAGGGCTGTCCTCACCCTACTGCCCAAAAAGGGAGACCCTAGGGAGGTGAAAAACTGGAGGCCGGTGGCTTTATTGTGCACTGATTATAAGATCCTGTCCAAGGCTTTGTCCAACAGGCTGAGGGAGGTGATGGGGCAAATCATACATACGGACCAGTCCTACTGTGTTCCTGGCAGGCAGATAGGGGATAACATTTCTCTGATTCGTGACTTTTTGGACATCTCTAGGGCTATTGGGGTGGATGCAGGTCTAATTTCAATTGATCAGGAAAAGGCATTTGACCGAGTTGAACATCAATATTTATGGCATACGCTTGAGGCGTTTGGGTTCAGCTCTGGTTTTATTGACATGATAAAGGTGATATATGGTGACATTGAAAGTGTATTGAAAGTTAACGGTGGTTTGAGTGCTCCTTTTAAAGTGTGTAGAGGTATTAGGCAGGGATGTTCTTTATCAGGGATGCTGTATGCCATTGCTATAGAGCCACTACTAAATAGCATTAGAAGTCGCATTGAAGGGGTGTACCTTTCCAAGGATATTCCTCCTATTCGTCTTTCAGCCTATGCTGATGATGTAGTTGTTTTAGTGAAAAATCAAGCGGAGGTGGATAGTTTGAGTCTAATGGTTGATCGGTTTAGGGGAATATCCTCGGCAAAAGTAAATTGGGAAAAGAGTTGTGCATTACAGATTGGAGAATGGTCTGGAGGGATCATGGCTTTGCCAGGGGGATTGGAATGGTGTAAGGGAGGGTTTAAGTATCTTGGAGTGTACTTAGGAGATGAGGGGATTATGGAAAGAAATTGGATTGGGGTGGTTGAAATGGTGGAAGGGAGGATGAGGAGATGGCGTTGGTTGTTATCTCGAATGTCATATAGGGGGAGAACTATTATAGTTAACAATGTGATTGCCTCTGCATTATGGCATCGGTTGGCAGTTTTAGAACCACCTTCTGGTCTTCTGGCTAAGATACAGGCAATTATGGTAGATTTTTTTTGGGATAAATATCACTGGGTTCCACAAAGTGTTTTGTATTTGTCAAAAGAGGAGGGGGGACAAGGTCTGGTACATCTTGCTAGTAGGGCTGCTGCTTTCCGTTTTCAGTTTATTCAAAGGTTGCTTTATGGACAGGAAAATGTGGTGTGGAGGGGGGTAGCAGGCCTTGTGTTACAGAGGGTTGGAGGTTTAGGTTTAAAGAAGGCTTTATTTCTGGTTGATAGTAGCCAGATTTCTAGGGAGGGAGTACCTCCATTTTACAGAGGTCTGCTCAGAGTGTGGAGCATAATGAAGGTGTCCAGACGAACTTCAGCGGAGTCAGTGCATTGGCTGTTGGAGGAACCTCTGGTGTTTGGGGCAAGACTGGATTGTACAACTGCAGCTGTTCCACATTTCTCCAAGATTCTGGTGAAGGGAAAAATAATCACCTTAAGACAGTTAATGGCAATGGCTGGGCCCGACTTAATGGATGGAAGTCGGTTGGCTGAACATTTGGGGGTGAGGTCGGAAAGGATTGTTGGACAAATGCTGGGAAGCTGCAGGAAAGCTCTGTCAGCGGAAGAATGGGGAATGCTTAATAGCCACAAGAAGAAGGAACAAGATGAAGACGTCTCATTTCCAAGATTAGGGATTACACCAAATATCACAGAGTCAGAGAGAAAGGGTATATTGTTGGATTTGAGAGGGTTGGAGGAGGTGGGTTTGGATGAGGTGAATGGGAAGGATTTGTATAGGGGGTGTGTTAAGGTGTTAAACAAAGAGAAATTGAAAAATAGAAAAGACACTCCATGGAGGGTAAAATTGGGAATTGATGACAAGGTAAAGCCAGCATGGAGAGCACTGTACAAACCACCGTTACAAAAGGGTACTGGTGATATGCAATGGAGGGTGTTACATGGCATTATTGCAGTTAATGCTTTTGTATCTGTCATTAATTCAGATGTTAGAGATGGATGTCCTTTTTGTAATATAAGAGAAACCATTTTTCACTGTTTTATGGAGTGTGAGAGGATAAAACCTTTATTGGAAATACTGGAATCATTGTTTAGAGCTGTAGGTGAGATTTTTAATAACAATGTTTTTATTTTGGGGTTTCAATATAGTAAGCAACAGAAAAGAAAATGTCAAATGTTAAATTTTATTTTGGGACAAGCTAAGATGTCAATTTTTTTGAGTAGGAAACATAAAATAGAAACGGGATATGAGAAGGATATAAGATGTGTTTTTAAAGGATTAGTGAAAGCAAGAATAAAAGTGGATTTTGAGTTTTTCTCAGCTGTAAAAGATCTCCCATTGTTTGAGGAGAAGTGGGCATATGAAGGAGCGCTTTGTTTTGTAGAGGAGGGGAAATTATTTTTTGTTGAGGAAATAAGTTGAATGTATATGTTCTTTTGTATTTTTATTTTTATTTATTTTGTGTAGGAATTACATTCATTGTTTCATTTCTGAAAAGGCAGTGTGTCATTATTTATGTTAACAATTGAGTAGAAAATAAAGGTTTTATAAAAACTCAAAACTCTCTGTCTCTCTCTCTGTCTCTCTCTCTCTCTCTGTCTCTCTCTCTCTCTCTCTCTCTCTCTCTCTGTCTCTCTCTGTCTCTGTCTCTCTCTCTCTCTCTGTCTCTCTCTCTCTCTGTCTCTCTCTCTCTCTGTCTCTCTCTGTCTCTCTCTCTCTCTGTCTCTCTCTCTCTCTGTCTCTCTCTCTCTCTGTCTCTGTCTCTCTGTCTATCTCTCTCTGTCTCTCTGTCTATCTCTCTCTCTCTGTCTGTCTCTCTGTCTATCTCTCTGTCTCTGTCTCTCTCTCTCTCTCTCTCTGTCTCTGTCTCTCTCTGTCTCTGTGTGTGTCCAGATAATGAGAAGTTGCTAGCGGACTGGGGCGCTCCCTTCATCTCAGCCTGGAGGATCACACACAACTACAGAGTGTGGTTCATCAACAAGCACCCAGCCATGGCCGAGATCACCCCAGGGTAAGAGAGACATTCTGGGGGTAGGATAGGGCAGGAGGGGAGTTGGGGACCAAAGGTAGGTGGGTGTTGTACTGGTCACCACTACATAGATTTTGGTTCAGCACCAATCACCCAGCCATGGCTGAGATCACCCCAGGGTAAAAACACATTCTGAGGGTGGTAGAGGCTCTGAGGGTGGTAGAGGCTCTGAGGGTGGCAGAGGCTCTGAGGGCGGCGGAGGCTCTGAGGGCGGCGGAGGCTCTGAGGGCGGCGGAGGCTCTGAGGGCGGCGGAGGCTCTGAGGGCGGCGGAGGCTCTGAGGGCGGCGGAGGCTCTGAGGGCGGCGGAGGCTCTGAGGGCGGCGGAGGCTCTGAGGGCGGCGGAGGCTCTGAGGGCGGCGGAGGCTCTGAGGGCGGCGGAGGCTCTGAGGGCGGCGGAGGCTCTGAGGGCGGCGGAGGCTCTGAGGGCGGCGGAGGCTCTGAGGGCGGCGGAGGCTCTGAGGGCGGCGGAGGCTCTGAGGGCGGCGGAGGCTCTGAGGGCGGCGGAGGCTCTGAGGGCGGCGGAGGCTCTGAGGGCGGCGGAGGCTCTGAGGGCGGCGGAGGCTCTGAGGGCGGCGGAGGCTCTGAGGGCGGCGGAGGCTCTGAGGGCGGCGGAGGCTCTGAGGGCGGCGGAGGCTCTGAGGGCGGCGGAGGCTCTGAGGGCGGCGGAGGCTCTGAGGGCGGCGGAGGCTCTGAGGGCGGCGGAGGCTCTGAGGGCGGCGGAGGCTCTGAGGGCGGCGGAGGCTCTGAGGGCGGCGGAGGCTCTGAGGGCGGCGGAGGCTCTGAGGGCGGCGGAGGCTCTGAGGGCGGCGGAGGCTCTGAGGGCGGCGGAGGCTCTGAGGGCGGTAGCTTGGTGTTAGATTCGTCATCTTTAATGTCTTCTAAATGTAAAATATCTAGATGTTTGACTTGGATAAATAACCTGTGTTATTTCCTCCTTTCTCAGTCATCCGTTCCAAGGACAGTACAGTGCTGCTGATCTGAAATTAAGATTCTCACAGTGAGTACCTCAGTCTAATTAAGATTCTCACAGTCAGTACCTCAGTCTAATTAAGATTCTCACAGTGAGTACCTCAGTCTAATTAAGATTCTCACAGTCAGTACCTCAGTCTAATTAAGATTCTCACAGTCAGTACCTCAGTCTAATTAAGATTCTCACAGTGAGTACCTCAGTCTAATTAAGATTCTCACAGTGAGTACCTCAGTCTAATTAAGATTCTCACAGTCAGTACCTCAGTCTAATTAAGATTCTCACAGTCAGTACCTCAGTCTAATTAAGATTCTCACAGTGAGTACCTCAGTCTAATTAAGATTCTCACAGTGAGTACCTCAGTCTAATTAAGATTCTCACAGTCAGTACCTCAGTCTAATTAAGATTCTCACAGTCAGTACCTCAGTCTAATTAAGATTCTCACAGTCAGTACCTCAGTCTAATTAAGATTCTCACAGTGAGTACTTCAGTATTCTTTGAGATCTATTGATTACAGTTCTACATATCTGTACTATAGGCTATATCACACAGTGTAATCATTGACATGACAATCTCACAAAAACATGCAGATGTCTGCCTCCCAGTGGTGAAGTTTGGTAGTGTTTCTATGCCAAGTAGAATGTGGCATAATGCAGATTCATTATAACAAGGCATTTCACTGCTTCTTATGTCACTGCTTCTCATTTCACGGCTTCTCATGTCACGGTTTCTCATTTCACGGTTTCTCATTTCACGGCTTCTCATGTCACGGCTTCCCATGTCACGGCTTCTCATGTCACGGCTTCTCATGTCACGGCTTCCCATGTCACGGCTTCTCATGTCACGGCTTCTCATTTCACGGCTTCTCATTTCACGGCTTCTCATGTCGCTGCTTCTCATGTCGCTGCTTCTCATGTCGCTGCTTCTCATGTCCTGCTTCTCATGTCGCTGCTTCTCATGTCGCTGCTTCTCATGTCGCCGCTTCTCTGATTATAATAATACACTATAGATAGTGAATCTATTTTTTTGCCAAGTACTGTGAAACGGCTGTGGCCTATTCCATCAACTCAGTGGCCTTGTGGTTAGTGTCAGCCCTAAGATTGGAAGGTTGGGAGTTCAATCCCCAGCTGAATCATACCAAAGACTGTAAAAATGGGACCCAATGTGTGTCTACTTGGCACTCTGTATTAAGGAGATAGATTGGGGGTAAGGCCTTACGATGAAACTACAGTCCTGTCTGGGGGGTGTATTTGTACATTAATCTGCCTCACACTACAGAAACAGGAGATAGATTGGGGGTAAGGCCTTACGATGAGACTACAGTCCTGACCAAGGGGTGTATTTGTACATTAAGCTGCCTCACACTACAGAAAGCAGATATGTCCACAAGCCAAGGCTACTTCCTTACGTATGAGATGAGCAGAGATTTCCTCGAGTCCAAGTCAACTCTTTCTAGGGAAGAGTCAAGTCATAGTGTTGAGGACCAGCAGATATAAATCAGGGTAAATTAATGTTTTTCCCTCGGTGTGTAGACCTAGACCAGGTTTCTGATGAAATTCCAGTTCTGAGGATTGGAGCAAATCCTCCTGCCATCTTGCTAAACTGTATTCAGAGAGAAGTTGGGAAAATGAATCCCAAACCAAGTGGACATCCGGAAGGCTCCAACACAGTGCCACTGACTCCTTACATATTGACCATATTCTAAACTGGGATAAAGGAATGAGTGGTCTGCATACAGAATATAGCTCATTCCCAGTGACGTCTCCCTGCATCTAAATATACTGTACGTTACAAATACTACATCTCTACCTAATATGTATTTATATTTAGCCCAGCACCGGTAGTCTCAAATTTAGGATGTGCATATGGCCCTCCCTTCCTCCATGTTCTAAACTCTGGTGTTCTAAACTCTGGTGTTCTAAACTCTGGTGTTCTAAACTCTGGTGTTCTAAACTCTGGTGTTCTACACTCTGGTGTTTTAAACTCTGGTGTTCTAAACTCTGGTGTTCTAAACTCTGGTGTTCTAAACTCTGGTGTTCTAAACTCTGGTGTTCTAAACTCTGGTGTTCTACACTCTGGTGTTCTACACTCTGGTGTTCTACACTCTGGTGTTCTACACTCTGGTGTTCTACACTCTGGTGTTCTACACTCTGGTGTTTTAAACTCTGGTGTTCTACACTCTGGTGTTCTACACTCTGGTGTTCTACACTCTGGTGTTCTACACTCTGGTGTTCTACACTCTGGTGTTCTACACTCTGGTGTTTTAAACTCTGGTGTTCTAAACTCTTTAAACTCTGGTGTTCTAAACTCTGGTGTTCTAAACTCTGGTGTTCTAAACTCTGGTGTTCTAAACTCTGGTGTTCTACACTCTGGTGTTCTACACTCTGGTGTTCTACACTCTGGTGTTTTAAACTCTGGTGTTCTAAACTCTTTAAACTCTGGTGTTTTAAACTCTGGTGTTTTAAACTCTGGTGTTCTAAACTCTGGTGTTCTAAACTCTGGTGTTCTACACTCTGGTGTTCTACACTCTGGTGTTCTACACTCTGGTGTTCTACACTCTGGTGTTCTACACTCTGGTGTTCTACACTCTGGTGTTCTACACTCTGGTGTTTTAAACTCTGGTGTTCTAAACTCTTTAAACTCTGGTGTTTTAAACTCTGGTGTTTTAAACTCTGGTGTTCTACACTCTGGTGTTCTACACTCTGGTGTTCTACACTCTGGTGTTCTACACTCTGGTGTTCTACACTCTGGTGTTCTACACTCTGGTGTTTTAAACTCTGGTGTTTTAAACTCTGGTGTTCTAAACTCTTTAAACTCTGGTGTTTTAAACTCTGGTGTTCTAAACTCTTTAAACTCTGGTGTTCTAAACTCTTTAAACTCTGGTGTTCTAAACTCTGGTGTTCTAAACTCTGGTGTTCTAAACTCTGGTGTTCTACACTCTGGTGTTCTACACTCTGGTGTTCTAAACTCTGGTGTTCTACACTCTGGTGTTCTACACTCTGGTGTTCTACACTCTGGTGTTCTACACTCTGGTGTTCTACACTCTGGTGTTCTACACTCTGGTGTTTTAAACTCTGGTGTTCTACACTCTGGTGTTCTACACTCTGGTGTTCTACACTCTGGTGTTCTAAACTCTTTAAACTCTGGTGTTCTAAACTCTGGTGTTCGAAACTCTTTAAACTCTGGTGTTCTAAACTCTGGTGTTCAAAACTCTTTAAACTCTGGTGTTCTAAACTCTGGTGTTCAAAACTCTTTAAACTCTGGTGTTCTAAACTCTGGTGTTCAAAACTCTTTAAACTCTGGTGTTCTAAACTCTGGTGTTCTAAACTCTTTAAACTCTGGTGTTCTAAACTCTTTAAACTCTGGTGTTCTAAACTCTGGTGTTCTACACTCTGGTGTTCTAAACTCTGGTGTTCAAAACTCTTTAAACTCTGGTGTTCTAAACTCTGGTGTTCAAAACTCTTTAAACTCTGGTGTTCAAAACTCTTTAAACTCTGGTGTTCTAAACTCTTTAAACTCTGGTGTTCTAAACTCTGGTGTTCTAAACTCTGGTGTTCAAAACTCTTTAAACTCTGGTGTTTTAAACTCTTTAAACTCTGGTGTTCTAAACTCTGGTGTTCTAAACTCTTTAAACTCTGGTGTTCTAAACTCTGGTGTTCTAAACTCTGGTGTTCAAAACTCTTTAAACTCTGGTGTTCTAAACTCTTTAAACTCTGGTGTTCTACACTCTGGTGTTCTAAACTCTGGTGTTCAAAACTCTTTAAACTCTGGTGTTTTAAACTCTTTAAACTCTGGTGTTCTAAACTCTGGTGTTCTAAACTCTTTAAACTCTGGTGTTCTAAACTCTGGTGTTCTAAACTCTGGTGTTCTAAACTCTGGTGTTCTACACTCTGGTGTTCTACACTCTGGTGTTCTACACTCTGGTGTTCTACACTCTGGTGTTCTACACTCTGGTGTTCTACACTCTGGTGTTCAAAACTCTTTAAACTCTGGTGTTCAAAACTCTGGTGTTCAAATCTCTTTAAACTCTGGTGTTCAAATCTCTTTAAACTCTGGTGTTCTAAACTCTTTAAACTCTGGTGTTCTAAACTCTGGTGTTCTAAACTCTTTAAACTCTGGTGTTCTAAACTCTGGTGTTTTAAACTCTGGTGTTCTAAACTCTGGTGTTCTAAACTCTGGTGTTCTAAACTCTGGTGTTCTACACTCTGGTGTTCTACACTCTGGTGTTCTAAACTCTGGTGTTCTACACTCTGGTGTTCTAAACTCTGGTGTTTTAAACTCTTTAAACTCTGGTGTTCTAAACTCTGGTGTTCTAAACTCTGGTGTTCTAAACTCTGGTGTTCTAAACTCTGGTGTTCTAAACTCTGGTGTTCTAAACTCTGGTGTTCTAAACTCTGGTGTTCTAAACTCTGGTGTTCTAAACTCTGGTGTTTTAAACTCTGGTGTTTTAAACTCTGGTGTTTTAAACTCTGGTGTTTTAAACTCTGGTGTTTTAAACTCTGGTGTTCTAAACTCTGGTGTTCAAAACTCTGGTGTTCTAAACTCTTTAAACTCTGGTGTTCTAAACTCTGGTGTTCTAAACTCTTTAAACTCTGGTGTTCTAAACTCTGGTGTTCTAAACTCTGGTGTTCTAAACTCTGGTGTTCTAAACTCATGTGTTTTAAACTCTGGTGTTCTAAACTCTGGTGTTCTAAACTCTGGTGTTTTAAACTCTTTAAACTCTGGTGTTCTAAACTCTGTCCCCTCAACTCCATATTCTTATGTAACATATAGCTAGGTGCCATGTTTCACTGCATTCACACTATTTCATAGAGTACTAAGCTACTAATAACTGCCCTGCTTGTGATGGTGATAGACACCAGGTCTCATATTCTGCTCCGTCCATTAATTATGACAGAGGTTCATTCTCAAAAACCTTTGCTGGCGGTCTTCAGGCCGGGGCTTGGGTTACGTTCCAGGAAGTGTGTAGGAAATGCGATCATGCCGTGCATTGACTGTCCCGGGTCTCCAGCCCTGCCTCTAGGGCTACCCTCCAGATATTCCCCCTGCCTCCACACTATGGAATAGGGTGCCATTTGGGACGCATACCACGAGTCTTCATCCGTAGCTTCTCTATTGATGGCAGTGAAAAGACAGTGAAAAATAACAGTAGCGAGGCTATATACAGTAGCGAGGCTATATACAGTAGCGAGGCTATATACAGTAGAGAGGCTATATACAGTAGAGAGGCTATATACAGTAGCGAGGCTATATACAGTAGAGAGGCTATATACAGTAGAGAGGCTATATACAGTAGAGAGGCTATATACAGTAGAGGCTATATACAGTAGAGAGGCTATATACATTAGAGAGGCTAGCAGTTGCCGTATCAGGCAGTGATGCAACCAGTCAGGATGCTCTCGATGGTGCAGCTGTAGAACCTTTTGAGGATCTGAGGACCCATGTCAAATCTTTTTAGTTTCCTGAGGGGGAATAGGCTTTGTTGTGCCCTCTGTCTTGGTGTGTTTGGACCATGATAGTTTGTTGGTGATGTTGACACCAAGGAACTTGAAGCTCTCAACCTGTTGCATTACTGTGAAGGCAGCCATGCGTTGGTACAGTGAGAGTTCAGGGGAGTAGCTACAGTTGAAGTCGGAAGTTTACATACACTTAGGTTGGAGTCATTAAAACTCGTGTTTCAACCATTCCACAAATTTCTTGTTAACAAACTATAGTTTTGGCAAGTCAGTTAGAACATTTACTTTGTGCATGACACAAATAATTTTTCCAACTATTGTTTACAGACAGATTATTTCACTTAATCTCAATTCCAGTGGGTCAGAAGTTTACATACACTAAGTTGACTGTGCCTTTAAACAGCTTGGAAAATTTCAGAAAATTGTGTGATGGCTTTAGAAGCTTCTGATAGGCTAATTGACATCATTTGAGTCAATTGGAGTTGTACCTGTGGATGTATTTCAAGGCCTACCTTCAAACTCAGTGCCTCTTTGCTTGACATCATGGGAAAATCAAAAGAAATCAGCCAAGACCTCAGAAAAGAAATTGTAGACCTCCACAAGTCTGGTTCATCCTTTGGAGCAATTTCCAAACGCCTGAAGGTACCACGTTCATCTGTACAAACAATAGTACGCAAGTATAAACACCATAGGACCACGCAGCCGTCATACCGCTCAGGAAGGAGATGCGTTCTGTCTCCTAGAGATGAATGTACTTTGTTGCGAAAAGAGCAAGTCAATCCCAGAACAACAGCAAAGGACCTTGTGAAGATGCTGGAGGAAACGGGTACAAAACTATCTATATCCTCAGTAAAACGAGTCCTATATCGACATAACCTGAAAGGCAACTCAGCAAGGAAGAAGCCACTGGTCGAAAACCGCCTTAAATAAGCCAAATCCTTTTAGTGCAAGCCAAATAATTTCAGGTTTTGAAAAGTTATCCTAGATCAGGATTCATTGTTTGAGTGGTAAGATGCCAATCATTTGAGACAAAGATCGTACTTTTTGGAGAAATATCCTCTGGCCTGATGAAACAAAAATAGAACTGTTTGGGCATAATAAACATTGTTATGTTTGGAGGAAAAAGGGGGAAGCTTGCAAGCCGAAGAACAACATCCCAACCGTGAAGCACGGGGGTGGCAGCATCATGTTGTAGGGGTGCTTTGCTGCAGGAGGGACTGGTGCATTTCACAAAATAGATGGCATCATGAGGGAGGGAAATTGTGTGGATATATTGAAGCAACGTCTCAATACATCAATCAGGAAGTTAAAGCTTGGTCACAAATGGGTCTTCCAAATGGACAATGACCCCAAGCATACTTCCAAAGTTGTGGCAAAATGACTTAAGGACAACAAAGTCAAGGTATTGGAGAGGCCATCACAAAGCCCTGACCTCAACCCTACACAACATTTGTGGGCAGAACTGAAAAAGTGTGTGCTAACAAGGAGGCCTACAAACCTGACTCAGTTACACCAGCTCTGTCAGGAGAAATTGGACAAAATTCACCCAATTTATTGTGGGAAGCTTGTGGAAGGCTACTCGAAACGTTTGACCCAAGTTAAACAATTGAAAGGCAATGCTACCAAATACTAATTGAGTGTATGTAAACTTCTGACCCACTGGGAATGTGATGAAAGAAATAAAAGCTGAAATAAATAATTCTCTCTACTATTATTCTGACATTTCACATTCTTAAAATAAAGTGGTGATCCTAACTGACCTAAGACAGGGAATTTTTTTACTAGGATTAAATGTCAGGAATTGTGAAAAACTGAGTTTAAATGTATTTGGCTAAGGTGTATGTAAACTTCTGACTTCAACTGAAGGTGAGAGAAGTGTTCTGTGGTAGGGAGGTCGGCAACGGGGACGAAGCGATTGCTGCTACGAGGTGTGTCAGTGGAACACGAGGGGTTCATTACTTCCTACGTAGTGCACTAATTTTGACCAGAGCCCTATTGAGTATACAGTGCTATTTGGGTGTTGAATTTCAAATTTGATATAATCTTTATTTAACTTGGCAAGTCCGTTAAGAACACATTCTTATTTACAATGGCGGCCTACCCCGGCCAAGCCCTAACCCGGACCACGTTGGGCCAGTTGTGCGCCGCCCTATGGGACTCACAATCACTGAATCGAACCAGGGTCTGTAGTGACGCCTATAGCACTGAGATGTGGTGCCTTGGACCACTGCGCCACTCGGGAGCCTAAAGGGGTGTATGGCTGAGTGTCTCCTGCACTATAAACTCTGGGAGTAGAGTCAAATGGTACCCTATTCCCTTTATAGTGCACTACCTTTCACCCATAGGGTCCTGTTCAAAAAGTAGGGCACTGTGTAGGGCATAGGGGGCCCATCAGAGACGCATCCGTCAAACAGGCAGTTTGGCAGTTGGCCATCTAAGTTCATTTCCTGCCTCAGCTTTGTAGCCCGGGTTCCCTTTCTACACAAAAACACTGTGGTTTTCAGCTTCATCTCACAATGTGTCTCCTTCCTCTGTGACTGTCTTAGATGTGTCAGAGGCATGTGTTGATTGGCATTGTGTAAGACTTCCCTCCTTGTCACTGACAGATGGACTAAAGACTACACACAGATTAGATCAGGGCAATGTTCAGTAGGGAAAACATAGCAAACTCTTTTTCAACAGAAAATGGACATATGTATTATTATTGGACAAGTCTAGGTAGTACCCTCCCATTTCATTCTGTTTTCTAAATGTTTTACTGAATACGACCCATGAGGTTCTGTCTCACCACCGTCTCACACAAAGGGCTGAATTAAACCCACACAGATTGGACAAATGTTTACAGTGTGGGACCTGAAGTGTTTCACTGATCAATGGAATGATCTCTCTCCGTCTCTCTCTCTGTCTCTCTCTCTGTCTGTCTCTTTCTGTCTCTGTCTGTCTCTGTCTCTGTCTCTGTCTCTCTCTCTGTCTTTGTCTCTCTTTCTCTGTCTGTCTGTCTCTGTCTGTCTGTCTGTCTCTGTCTGTCTGTCTGTCTGTCTGTCTGTGTCTTTTCTGTGTCTTTTCTGTCTTTTCTGTCTTTTCTGTCTCTCTTTCTTTCTTTCAATTTCAGGGTCTTTATTGGCATGGGAAACATATGTTTACATTGACAAAGCAAGTGAAATAGAAAATAAACAATACAAATTAACAGTAAACAGTACACTCACAAAAGTTCCAAAAGAATAAAGACATTTCAAATGTCATATTATGTGCAAATAGTTAAAGTACAAAAGGGAAAATAAATAAACATAAATATGGGTTGTATTTACAATGGTGTTTGTTCTTCACTGGTTGCCCTTTTCTTGTGGCAACAGGTCACAAATCTTGCTGCTGTGACGGAACACTGTGGAATTTCACCCAGTAGATATGGGAGTTTATCAAAATTGGATTTGTTTTCGAATTCTTTGTGGGTCTGTGTAATCTGAGGGAAATATGTCTCTCTAATATGGTCATACATTGGGCAGGAGGTTAGGAAGTGCAGCTCAGTTTCCACCTCATTTTGTGGGCAGTGTGCACATAGTCTGTCTTCTCTTGAGAGCCAGGTCTGCCTACAGCGACCTTTCTCAATAGCAAGGCTATGCTCACTGAGTCTGTACATAGTCAAAGCTTTCCTTAAGTTTGGGTCAGTCACAGTGGTCAGGTATTCTGCCACTGTGTACTCTCTGTTTAGGGACAAATAGCATTCTAGTTTGCTTAGTTTTGTTGTTAATTACTTGACACATTGGAAATAATTATCTTTTTGTTTTCTCATGATTTGGTTGGGTGTTTGTCCCATTATGTGAATTATTGGTTGGTGAGCGGACCCCAGACCTCACAACCATAAAGGGCAATGGGTTCTACAACTCTCCTCTAGCCTGGGGCAGTAGGGATGTAGAATAACTCTCCTCTAGCCTGGGGCAGTAGGGATGTAGAATATCTCTCCTCTAGCCTGGGGCAGTAGGGATGTAGAATATCTCTCCTCTAGCCTGGGGCAGTAGGGATGTAGAATAACTCTCCTCTAGCCTGGGGCAGTAGGGATGTAGAATATCTCTCCTCTAGCCTGGGGCAGTAGGGATGTAGAATATCTCTCCTCTAGCCTGGGGCAGTAGGGATGTAGAATATCTCTCCTCTAGCCTGGGGCAGTAGGGATGTAGAATAACTCTCCTCTAGCCTGGGGCAGTAGGGATGTAGAATAACTCTCCTCTAGCCTGGGGCAGTAGGGATGTAGAATAACTCTCCTCTAGCCTGGGGCAGTAGGGATGTAGAATATCTCTCCTCTAGCCTGGGGCAGTAGGGATGTAGAATAACTCTCCTCTAGCCTGGGGCAGTAGGGATGTAGAATAACTCTCCTCTAGCCTGGGGCAGTAGGGATGTAGAATATCTCTCCTCTAGCCTGGGGCAGTAGGGATGTAGAATATCTCTCCTCTAGCCTGGGGCAGTAGGGATGTAGAATAACTCTCCTCTAGCCTGGGGCAGTAGGGATGTAGAATATCTCTCCTCTAGCCTGGGGCAGTAGGGATGTAGAATATCTCTCCTCTAGCCTGGGGCAGTAGGGATGTAGAATATCTCTCCTCTAGCCTGGGGCAGTAGGGATGTAGAATATCTCTCCTCTAGCCTGGGGCAGTAGGGATGTAGAATAACTCTCCTCTAGCCTGGGGCAGTAGGGATGTAGAATAACTCTCCTCTAGCCTGGGGCAGTAGGGATGTAGAATATCTCTCCTCTAGCCTGGGGCAGTAGGGATGTAGAATAACTCTCCTCTAGCCTGGGGCAGTAGGGATGTAGAATAACTCTCCTCTAGCCTGGGGCAGTAGGGATGTAGAATATCTCTCCTCTAGCCTGGGGCAGTAGGGATGTAGAATATCTCTCCTCTAGCCTGGGGCAGTAGGGATGTAGAATATCTCTCCTCTAGCCTGGGGCAGTAGGGATGTAGAATAACTCTCCTCTAGCCTGGGGCAGTAGGGATGTAGAATATCTCTCCTCTAGCCTGGGGCAGTAGGGATGTAGAATATCTCTCCTCTAGCCTGGGGCAGTAGGGATGTAGAATATCTCTCATCTAGCCTGGGGCAGTAGGGATGTAGAATAACTCTCCTCTAGCCTGGGGCAGTAGGGATGTAGAATAACTCTCCTCTAGCCTGGGGCAGTAGGGATGTAGAATATCTCTCCTCTAGCCTGGGGCAGTAGGGATGGAGAATATCTCCTCTAGCCTGGGGCAGTAGGGATGTAGAATATCTCTCCTCTAGCCTGGGGCAGTAGGGATGTAGAATATCTCTCCTCTAGCCTGGGGCAGTAGGGATGTAGAATATCTCTCCTCTAGCCTGGGGCAGTAGGGATGTAGAATATCTCTCCTCTAGCCTGGGGCAGTAGGGATGTAGAATAACTCTCCTCTAGCCTGGGGCAGTAGGGATGTAGAATAACTCTCCTCTAGCCTGGGGCAGTAGGGATGTAGAATATCTCTCCTCTAGCCTGGGGCAGTAGGGATGTAGAATATCTCTCCTCTAGCCTGGGGCAGTAGGGATGTAGAATATCTCTCCTCTAGCCTGGGGCAGTAGGGATGTAGAATATCTCTCCTCTAGCCGGCCTGGCAAAATGTGCCGAGTTGCAGGGTCACAGAGGGCACTGATGTTGACGTGGAAAGGACGACAGCTGAATTCCAAATAGACCCCTAGACCCTAGCCCCCTACCCCCTAGGCACTCCTGTAGATGTGTGAGGATTGAATTGGTCTGTGGCTAAGTAATATCGGGAAACTTCTACCAAGCCAATCGGATTGCAAGCTAAAACTATTTCCGTGATGATTATCTATCCTCTTCTCACTGAGGTTAATAGGAGTTGATGTATCTATCCAATCATTAGACCGGGACTAGTGACCATCTTGGCTAGAGGTCGACCGATTTATGCTTTTTCAACGCCGATACCAATTATTGGAGGACCAAAAAAAGCCGATACCGATTAATCTGCCAATTTTTTTATATTTTTTTTATTATTATATATATTTGTAATAATGACAATTACAACAATACTGAATGATCCCTTTTTATTTTAACTTAATATAATACATAAATAAAATCTATTTAGTCTCAAATAAATAAGGAAACATGTTTAAATAATGCAAAAACAAAGTGTTGGAGAAGAAAGTAAAAGTGCAATATGTGCCATGTAAAAAAGCTAACGTTTAAGTTCCTTGCTCAGAACATGAGAACATATGAAAGCTGGTGGTTCCTTTTAACATGAGTCTTCAATATTCCCAGGTAAGAAGTTTTAGGTTGTAATTATTATAGGAATTATAGGACTATTTCTCTCTTCCATTTGTATTTCATATACCTTTGACTATTGGATGTTCTTATCGGCACTTTAGTATTGCCAGCCTAATCTCAGGAGTTGATAGGCTTGAAGTCATAAACAGAGCTGTGCATCAAGCATTGCGAAAAGCTGCTGGCAAATGGAGGAAAGTGTTGTTTGAATGAATGTTTACGAGCCTGCTGCTGCCTGCCACCGCTCAGTCAGACTGCTCTATCAAATATCAAATCATAGACTTAATTATAATATAATAAACACACAGAAATACGAGCCTTAGGTCATTAATATGGTAAAATCCAGAAACTATCATTTCGAAAACAAAACATTTATTCTTTCAGTGAAATACGGAACCGTTCTGTATTTTATCAAAAGGGTGGCATAAATATTGCTGTTACATTGTACAACCTTCAATGTTATGTCATAATTATGTCAAATTCTGGCAAATTAATTGCATTCTTTGTTAGGAAGAAATGGTCTTCACAAAGTTTGCAACGAGCCAGGCGGCCCAAACTGCTGCATATACCCTGACTCTGCTTGCACAGAACGCAACGAGCCAGGCGGCCCAAACTGCTGCATATACCCTGACTCTGCTTGCACAGAACGCAAGACAAGTGACACAATTTCAGACACCGCATTGATTATATGCAACGCAGGACAAGCTAGTTAAACTAGTAATATCATCAACCATGTGTAGTTAACTAGTGATTATGTTAAGATTGATTGTTTTCATAAGATACGTTTAATGCTAGCTAGCACCTTACCTTGGCTACTTGCTGCACTCGCATAACAGGTAGTCAACCTGCCACACAGTCTCCTCGTGGAGTGCAATATAATCTCCCATAATCGGAGTCCAAAAATGCAAATTACCGATTGTTATGGAAACTTGAAATCGGCCCTAATTAATCGGCCATTCCGATTGAATCGGTCGACCTCTAATCTCTGTAATGTTGAAATGTGTGTTGACATTTGGGTGCTTTTAAAAAGATACAACTAGGCTGGATTTAGTTGTATATTTGTTGTGAAATGTACCCGGGGTAACATCCGGCCACTCCGGCTCCTCTCTCAGGTTGATTTGATCTCTCAACCTCTCTCACTACTATAACGGCTTGTAGTAACACACAGAACATTCTGATAGACCACTACTGTTTGTTTCTTGGAAGAGCAGAGAAATGTCACACTACTACCCAGGGTTTATTTCTGGGTTCCAGATGGTTGGTGGGTTGGTTGTGACTGAGTAGACATTCTGTTTTCTCTCTCAATTTCAGCTCGGTGCAGAACAGTGAGCGTGGGAAGAAGATGGGGGCAGCTGTCATCACCACCAGTCGGAGTGTTGTGCAGACTGGGAAGGCAGTAGGTGAGACAGAGTCAGCCTCTCTAGCCAACTCTTCCCCAGTGAGACAAACAGACAGAAAGACACTCTTTAGCCAACCCTTCCCCAGAGAGACAAACAGACAGAAAGACAGACTCTTTAGCCAACCCTTCCCCAGTGAGACAAACAGACAGACAGAAAGACGGACTCTTTAGCCAACCCTTCCCCAGTGAGACAAACAGACAGACAGAAAGACGGACTCTTTAGCCAACCCTTCCCCAGTGAGACAAACAGACAGACAGAAAGACGGACTCTTTAGCCAACCCTTCCCCAGTGAGACAAACAGACAGACTCTTTAGCCAACCCTTCCCCAGTGAGACAGACAGACAGACTCTTTAGCCAACCCAGGAAAACCAGAATCCTGCAAACAAAATGTCTGGAAAACCTGGGATTTTTGGAAAGTTACTGTAGTTTTGCAACCCTAACAGTACAGGGCATTCAGGAAAGTATTCAGATCCCTTGACTTTTCCACATTTTATTACGTTTCAGCCTAGACATTTTTGCAAATGTATTACAAATAAAAAACAAATATTCTATTTACCTAACTATTCAGACCCTTTTCAATACTTTGTTGAAGCACCTTTGGCAGCGATTACAGTCTTCTTGGGTATGACGCTACAAGCTTGGCACACCTGTATTTGCGGAGTTTCTCCCATTCTTCTCTGCAGATCCTCTCAAGCACTGTCAGGTTGGATGGGGAGCGTCGCTGCACAGCTGTTGTCAGGTCTCTCCAGAGATGTTCGATCAGGTTCAAGTCCGGGCTCTGGCTGGGCCACTCATGGACATACAGAGAGACTTGTACCGAAGTCACTCCTGCGTTGTCTTGGCTGTGTGCTTACAGTAGGGTCGTTTTCCTGTTAGAAGGTGAACCTTCGCCCCAGTCTGAGGTCCTGAGCACTCTGGAGCAGGTTTTCATCAATGATCTCTCTGTACTTTGCTCTGTTTGTCTTTCCCTCGATCCTGACTAGTCTCCCAGTCCCTGCCGCTGAAAAACATCCCCACAGCATGATGCTGCCACCACCATGCTTCACCGTAGGGATGGTGCCAGGTTTCCTCCAGACGTGATGCTTGGCATTCAGGCCAAAGAGTTCAATCTTGGTTTCATCAGACCAGAGAATCTTGTTTCTCATGGTCAGAGTCATTTAGGTGCCTTTTGGCAAACTCCAAGTGGGCTGTCATGTGCCTTTTACTGAGGAGTGGCTTCCGTCTGGCCACTCTAACATAAAGACCTGATTGGTGGAGTGCTGCAGAGATGGTTGTCCTTCTGGAAGTTTCTCCCATCTCCAGAGAGGAACTCTGCGGCTCTGTCAGAGTGACCATCGGGTTCTTGGTCACCTTCCTGACCAAGGCCCTTCTCCCCCGATTGCTCAGTTTGGCCGGGTGGCCAGCTCCAGGAAACGTCTTAGTGTTTCCAATCTTCTTCCATTTAAGAATGATGGAGGCCACTGTGTTCTTGGGGACCTTCAATGCTGCAGAAATGTTTTGGTACCCTTCTCCAGATCTGTGCCTCAACGCAATCCTGTCTCGAAGCTCTACGGACAATTCCTTCGTCCTTATAGCTTGTTTTTTCTCTGACATGCACTGTCAACTGTATGACCTTATATAGACAGGTGTGTGCCTTTCCAAATCATGTCCAATCAATTGAATTTACCACAGGTGTACTCCAATCAAGTTGTAGAAACATCTCAAGGATGATCAATGGAAACAGGATGCACCTGAGCTCAATTTCGAGTCTCATAGCAAAGTGTCTGTATGCTTATGTTAATAAGATATTTCTGTTTATTATATTTTATAAATTTGCACACAAAAAATAAAAAATAAATTCTTACTTTTTCATTATGGAGTATTGTGTGTAGATTGATGAGGGGGAAAAAAATATTTAATAGATTTTAGAATTAGGCTGTAATGTAACAAAATGTGCAAAAAGTCAAGGTGTCTGAATACTTTCCGAAGGCACTGTGTCTCTAATCCCTCCTGTGTTCATCCTCCAGGTCAGTCGGTGGGTGGAGCGCTGAGCAGCGCTAAGTCAGCCATGTCCTCCTGGTTCTCTACGTTGGCACCGCCAGCTATCGTACCCACTCCAGCAGCCTCACCAGAGCCTCGGTTACCTACAGAGACCAAGCCTTGACCACCTGCCTGTCCGCCTCACCCCCAGTCTCTTCTCACAGCAGCTGTCTAGCGGGAGAGACTAGGGTTAACCTACCCCCCCCCCTCCTCTGACTCCTCTGACTAGGGTTAACCTACCCCCCCCCCTCCTCAACAGTCCCCCCCCCCTCCTCAACAGTCCCCCACCTCCTCAACAGTCCTCCCCCCCTCCTCAACAGTCCCCCCCACCTCCTCAACAGTCCCCCCCCTCCTCAACAGCCCCCCCCCTCCTCAACAGTCCCCCCCCTCCTCAACAGTCCTCCCCCCCTCCTCAACAGTCCCCCCCCCTCCTCAACAGTCCTCCCCCCTCATCAACAGTCCCCCCCCCTCATCAACAGTCCTCCCCCCCTCCTCAACAGTCCTCCCCTGACTCTCTCAATTCATCTTTCCTTGATTTCTTGCACTCTTTCTCCTCATTCTCAAACCCCATTGGAGAAAAAAGTCAGAGGGGGGAGGGATCTTGGACTGTGACCTCCAATACAGTTGAAGGAGGCAAGGAGATACTTCTCCTCTCAGATCACAACAGATTTTTATTTTTATTTTATTTAACCTTTATTTAACTAGGCAAGTCAGTTAAGAATAAATTCTTATTTACAATGACGGCCTACCGGGGAACAGTGGGTTAACTGCCTTGTTCAGGGGCAGAACGACAGATTTTTACCTTGTCAGCTCAGGGATTCAATCTAGCAACCTTTTGAATACAAGTCCAACGCTCTAACCACTAGGCTACCAGCCGCCCCTACACTCTAACCACTAGGCTACCTGCCTCCTCTAACCACTAGGCTACTTGCCACCTCTAACCACTAGGCTACCTGCCACCTCTAACCACTAGGCTACCTGCCTCCTCTAACCACTAGGCTACCTGCCACCTCTAACCACTAGGCTACCTGCCTCCTCTAACCACTAGGCTACCTGCCACCTCTAACCACTAGGCTACCTGCCTCCTCTAACCACTAGGCTACCTGCCACCTCTAACCACTAGGCTACCTGCCACCTCTAACCACTAGGCTACCTGCCACCTCTAACCACTAGGAAACCTGCTGCCTCTACACTCTAACCACTAGGCTACATGCCGCCCCTACACTCTAACCACTAGGCTACCTGCCGCCCCTACACTCTAACCACTAGGCTACCTGCCACCTCTAACCACTAGGCTACCTGCCACCTCTACACTCTAACCACTATGCTACCTGCCTCCTCTAACCACTAGGCTACCTGCCACCTCTACACTCTAACCACTAGGCTACCTGCCGCCTCTACACTCTAACCACTAGGCTACCTACCTCCTCTACACTCTAACCACTAGGCTACCTGCCGCCTCTACACTCTAACCACTAGGCTACCTGCCGCCCCTACACTCTAACCACTAGGCTACCTGCCTCCTCTAACCACTAGGCTACCTGCCACCTCTACACTCTAACCACTAGGCTACCTGCCGCCTCTACACTCTAACCACTAGGCTACCTGCCACCTCTACGCTCTAACCACTAGGCTACCTACCTCCTCTACACTCTAACCACTAGGCTACCTGCCGCCTCTACACTCTAACCACTAGGCTACCTGCCGCCCCTACACTCTAACCACTAGGCTACCTGCCACCTCTACACTCTAACCACTAGACTCCCTGTCACCTCTACACTCTAACCACTAGGCTACCTGCCTCCTCTACACTCTAACCACTAGGCTACCTGCTGCCTCTACACTCTAACCACTAGGCTACCTGCCGCCTCTACACTCTAACCACTATGCTACCTGCCTCCTCTAACCACTAGGCTACCTGCCACCTCTACATTCTAACCACTAGGCTACCTGCCACCTCTACACTCTAACCACTAGGCTACCTGCCGCCTCTACACTCTAACCACTAGGCTACCTACCACCTCTACACTCTAACCACTAGGCTACCTACCACCTCTACACTCTAACCACTAGACCAACTACCACCTCTACACTCTAACCACTAGGCTACCTACCACCTCTACACTCTAACCACTATGCTACCTGCCACCTCTACACTCTAACCACTAGGCTACCTACCTCCTCTAACCACTAGGCTACCTACCACCTCTACACTCTAACCACTAGGCTACCTGCCGCCTCTACACTCTAACCACTAGGCTACCTGCCGCCTCTACACTCTAACCACTAGGCTACCTACCACCTCTACACTCTAACCACTAGGCTACCTGCCACCTCTACACTCTAACCACTAGGCTACCTGCCGCCTCTACACTCTAACCACTAGGCTACCTACCACCTCTACACTCTAACCACTAGGCTACCTACCACCTCTACACTCTAACCACTAGGCTACCTGCCACCTCTACACTCTAACCACTAGGCTACCTACCACCTCTACACTCTAACCACTATGCTACCTGCCACCTCTACACTCTAACCACTAGGCTACCTGTCACCTCTACACTCTAACCACTAGGCTACCTGCCGCCCCTACACTCTAACCACTAGGCTACCTGCCACCTCTACACTCTAACCACTAGGCTACCTGCCACCTCTACACTCTAACCACTAGGCTACCTGCCACCTCTACACTCTAACCACTAGGCTACCTGCCACCTCTACACTCTAACCACTAGGCTACCTGCCACCTCTACACTCTAACCACTAGGCTACCTGCCTCCTCTAACCACTAGGCTACCGGATGGCAAACAGATGGATCCTGTTTGTGTCCCAAATGGCAATTCAAAAGGGAAAAAAATAAAGGGAATAGATTGTCATTTAGGATGTATCCCAGGTGTCCAGGACCCTCCTTTCATCCTCTATACCCAGGATACAACTGCTCCTCCTTTCATCCTCTATACCCAGGATACAACTGCTCCTCCTTTCATCCTCTATACCCAGGATACAACTGCTCCTCCTTTCATCCTCTATACCCAGGATACAACTGCTCCTCCTTTCATCCTCTATACCCAGGATACAACTGCTCCAGTATGGAGAGCAGACACACAGACACAGACACAGACACAGACACAGACACAGACACAGAGACAGAGACACTTCTGTCATTCCCCCAAAAGACAGACAGACATTTCCTCCGAGTCTCAGCCACTTTAGATCTGAGTCTCTGTGTGTCTTATCCCACACCAGTGTTTTTCGCTAGCTGTATGTCAACAAGGTGTCTACTGTATATACTGACCGTCTTTAATGACGGTGTGCGTCGCTGTCTACGGCGCCACTCCTACGCGACTCTCGTCCCTGCAGGCAGAATCGACACGCTATCTGACCTAAGACAATATGGTGGGACTGTAAATCATCAAGACACTGGGCCAGAGCAAGTTGATTTCAGATTGAACAGGTGGACTCCCAAATGGAAACCTATCCCATATATAGTGCACTACTTCTGTCCAGATCCCTAAGGGGTGGGGGGTTGGATTGGTGGGGGGTTGGGTTGGATTGGTGGGGGGTTGGGTGGGTTGGATTGGAGGGAGGTTGGATTGGTGGGGGGTTGTTGGGTGTGGTGGGTGGGTTGTGTTGGGTGCGTAGGGTGGGTGGGTGGTTGGGTAGGTGGGTTGTGTTGGGTGGGTTGGATTGGAGGGAGGTTCGATTGGTGGGGGGTTGTTGGGTGGGTTGTGTTGGGTGGGTTGTGTTGGGGGGGTGGGTTGTGTTGGGGTGGGTGGGTTGTGTTGGGGGGGTGGGTTGTGTTGGGGGGGTGGGTTGTGTTGGGTGGGTGGGTTGTGTTGGGGTGGGTGGGTTGTGTTGGGTGGGTGGGTTGTTTTGGTGGGTGGGTGGGTTGGCGTGTTAGCTTGGTTCCATTTGGAACACATTCTGTTCATCACTCCTTCAGGAAGAGAACTGATTTGGACTCTCATTAAATCCATACTATGATAGTATTCTATCTTACGATGACATGTTATAGTGAACTCTGTAGAGAGATGGAGGCTGGAGGAATGTGGGATATAAACAAATGTACTAATGTATTTACCCTTGTTTTATATTGATGTAGTTCAGTCCTTGAGCTGTTCTGGTCTATTCATGTTCTGTATCATGTCATGTTTCATGTGTTGTGTGGACCCCAGGAAGAGTGGCTGCTGCTGTAGCAACAGCTAATGGGGATCCTAATAAAATACCAAAAACAAGTTTGTTGGACTCCCACATAATCATTATGGTTTCCCTCTTCGTCATGACAACACTGGAACCAATCACTACTAATCTATGGACCACACCAACTACGGTGTGTCTGACATGGCACCCTATTCCGTATATAGTGCACTACTTTAGACCAGAGCCCTATGGAACCCTATTCCCTATTATAGTGCACTACTTTTGACCAGAGCCCTATGGAACCCTATTCCCTATATAGTGCACTACTTTTGACCAGTGGCTTTGGTCAAAAGTAGTGAAGCTACTGGTCAAAAGTAGTGCACTACGTAGGGAATTGTATGTGTCTGTACAAATTAAAGATGATTTATATACTGAACCAAAAATATAAATGCAACAATTTAAAAGATTTTACTGAGTTACATTTCATATGTGGAAATCAGTCAGTTTAAATAAATTCACATGACTGAGAATACAGATATGCATCTGTTGGTCACAGATACCTTTAAAAGAAAATGGGCCTCGGGATATCGTTACAGTATTTCATGGGCCTCGGGATATCGTTACGGTATTTCATGGGCCTCGGGATATCGTTACGGTATTTCATGGGCCTCAGGATATCGTTACGGTATTTCAGTGCATTCATTTGCCATCAATAATATAAAATGTTGTACGTAGTTTAAGCCTGCCCAAACCATAACCCCACCGCCACCATGAAGCACTCTGTTCACAACGTTGACATCAGCAGACCGCTTACGCACACAACGCCATGCACGTGGTCTGCGGTTGTGAGGCCAGTTGGACGTACTGCCAAATTCTGTAAAACGACGTTGGAAGCGCCTTGTGTAGAGAAATTAACATTCAATTATCTGGCAACAGCACTGGTGGACCTTCCTGCAGTCAGCATGCAAATTGCACACTCCCTCAGAACTTGAGACATATGTGGCATTGTGTTGTGTGACAAAACAGCACATTTTAGATTGGTCTTTTATTGTCCCCCAGCACAAGGTGCACCTGTGTAATGATCATGCTGTTTAATCAGCCACTTGATATGACACACCTGTCAGGTGGATGGATTATCTTGGCAAAGGAGAAATGCTCACTAACAGGGATGTACACATTTGTGCACAACATTTGAGATAAGCTTTTTTGTGCGTATGGAACACTTGTGGGATGTTTTATTTCAGATCATGAAACATGGGACAAACACTTTACATGGTGCGTTTATATTTCTGTTCAGTGTATATCTATGTGCGTTCTTAGTAGCCTCTACTTGTCATTTTGAGATCATTACGGTCTTCTCTCCCCAACTGTTTGCATTTGGGATGATTACGGTAACTCTTCTCTCCCCCAACTGTTTGTATTTGGGATGATTACGGTAACTCTTCTCTCCCCCAACTGTTTGCATTTGGGATGATTACGGTAACTCTTCTCTCCCCCAACTGTTTGCATTTGGGATGATTACGGTAACTCTTCTCTCCCCAACTGTTTGCATTTGAGATGATTACGGTAACTCTTCTCTCCCCCAACTGTTTGTATTTGGGATGATTACGGTAACTCTTCTCTCCCCAACTGTTTGTATTTGGGATGATTACGGTAACTCTTCTCTCCCCCAACTGTTTGTATTTGGAATGATTACGGTAACTCTTCTTTCCCCAACTGTTTGTATTTGGGATGATTACGGTAACTCTTCTCTCCCCCAACTGTTTGTATTTGGGATGATTACGGTAACTCTTCTCTCCCCAACTGTTTGTATTTGAGATGATTACGGTAACTCTTCTCTCCCCAACTGTTTGTATTTGGGATGATTACGGTAACTCTTCTCTCCCCAACTGTTTGTATTTGGGATGATTACGGTAACTCTTCTCTCCCCCAACTGTTTGTATTTGGGATGATTACGGTAACTCTTCTCTCCCCCAACTGTTTGTATTTGAGATGATTACGGTAACTCTTCTCTCCCCAACTGTTTGTATTTGGGATGATTACGGTAACTCTTCTCTCCCCCAACTGTTTGTATTTGGGATGATTACGGTAACTCTTCTCTCCCCCAACTGTTTGTATTTGGGATGATTACGGTAACTCTTCTCTCCCCCAACTGTTTGTATTTGGAATGATTACGGTAACTCTTCTCTCCCCAACTGTTTGTATTTGGGATGATTACGGTAACTCTTCTCTCCCCCAACTGTTTGTATTTGGGATGATTACGGTAACTCTTCTCTCCCCCAACTGTTTGTATTTGGGATGATTACGGTAACTCTTCTCTCCCCCAACTGTTTGTATTTGGGATGATTACGGTAACTCTTCTCTCCCCCAACTGTTTGTATTTGGGATGATTACGGTAACTCTTCTCTCCCCCAACTGTTTGTATTTGGGATGATTACGGTAACTCTTCTCTCCCCCAACTGTTTGTATTTGGGATGATTACGGTAACTCTTCTCTCCCCAACTGTTTGTATTTGGGATGATTACGGTAACTCTTCTCTCCCCAACTGTTTGTATTTGAGATGATTACGGTAACTCTTCTCTCCCCCAACTGTTTGCATTTGAAATGATTACGGTAACTCTTCTCTCCCCAACTGTTTGTATTTGGGATGATTACGGTAACTCTTCTCTCCCCAACTGTTTGTATTTGAAATGATTACGGTAACTCTTCTCTCCCCCAACTGTTTGTATTTGGGATGATTACGGTAACTCTTCTCTCCCCCAACTGTTTGTATTTGGGATGATTACGGTAACACTTCTCTCCCCCAACTGTTTGTATTTGGGATGATTACGGTAACTCTTCTCTCCCCCAACTGTTTGTATTTGGGATGATTACGGTAACTCTTCTCTCCCCCAACTGTTTGTATTTGGGATGATTACGGTAACACTTCTCTCCCCAACTGTTTGCATTTGAAATGATTACGGTAACTCTTCTCTCCCCAACTGTTTGTATTTGAGATGATTACGGTAACTCTTCTCTCCCCAACTGTTTGTATTTGAGATGATTACGGTAACTCTTCTCTCCCCCAACTGTTTGTATTTGGGATGATTACGGTAACACTTCTCTCCCCAACTGTTTGCATTTGAAATGATTACGGTAACTCTTCTCTCCCCAACTGTTTGTATTTGGGATGATTACGGTAACTCTTCTCTCCCCAACTGTTTGCATTTGAAATGATTACGGTAACTCTTCTCTCCCCAACTGTTTGTATTTGGGATGATTACTGTTTGTATTTGGGATGACTACTGTTTGTATTTGGGATGACTACTGTTTGTATTTGGGATGATTACTGTTTGTATTTTGGGATGATTACTGTTTGTATTTGAAATGCCATGATGGCTGTCTTTGTCAGCTATCTGAATGATGGCTGTCTTTGTCACTGTCTGAATGATGGCTGTCTTTCTGTCGGCTGTCTGAATGGTGGCTGTCTGAATGATGGCTGTCTTTCTGCCGGCTGTCTGGATGATGGCTGTCTGAATGATGGCTGTCTTTCTATCGGCTGTCTGAATGATAACTGTCTTTCTGTTGGCTGTCTGAATGATGGCTGTCTTTCCGTCGGCTGTCTGAATGATGGCTGTCTTTCCGTCGGTTGTCTGAATGATGGCTGTCTTTACGTCGGCTGTCGGAATGATTGCTGTCTTTACGTCGGCTGTCGGAATGTTGGCTGTTTACGTCAGCTGTCTAAATTATGGCTATCTTTCTGTCAACTGTCTGAATGATGGCTGTCTTTTTGTCAGCTGTCTGAATGATGGCTGTCTTTTTGTCGGCTGTCTGAATGATGGCTGTCTTTTTGTCAGCTGTCTGAATGATGGCTGTCTTTTTGTCGGCTGTCTGAATGATGCTGTCTTTCTGTCGGCTGTCTTTCTGTTGGCCCTCTGAATGATAGCTGTCTGAATGATGGCTGTCTTTCTGTCGGCTATTTGAATGATGGCTGTCTTTCTGTTGGCTGTCTCAATGATGGCTGTCTCAATTATGGCTCTCTCAATGATAGCTGTCTTTCTGTTGGCTTTCTGAATGATGGCTGTCTTTCCGTCGGTTGTCTGAATGATGGCTGTCTTTACGTCGGCTGTCTGAATGATGCTGTCTTTCTGTCGGCTGTCTGATTGATGGCTGTCTTTCTGTTTGCCCTCTGAATGATGGCTGTCTGAATGATGGCTGTCTTTCTGGCGGCTGTCTGAATGATGGCTGTCTTTCTGGCGGCTGTCTGAATGATGGCTATCTGAATGATGGCTGTCTTTGTTGGCTTTCTAAGTGATGGCTGTCTTTGTAGGCTTTCTAAACGATGGCTGTCTGAATGATGGCTGTCTTTCTGTCAGCTATCTTTACGTCGGGTGTCTGATGACTATCTATCAACTGTCTGAATGATGGCTGTCTTTCTGTCAGCTATCTGAATGATGGCTGTCTTTCTGTCACTGTCTGAATGATGGCTGTCTTTCTGTCACTGTCTGAATGATGGCTGTCTTTCTGTCGGCTGTCTGAACGTTGCTGTCTGAATGATGGCTGTCTTTCCGTCGGGTGCCGGAATGATGGCTGTCTTTGTCGGCAGTCTGAATGATGACTGTCTTTCCGTCGGCTGCCTGATTGTTGGCTGTCTTTCTGTCGGTAGTCTGAATGATGGCTGTCTTTCTGTCGGTAGTCTGAATGATGGCTGTCTTTCTGTCGGTAGTCTGAATGATGGCTGTCTTTCTGTTAGCTGCCTGATTGATGGCTGTCTTTCTGTCGGTAGTCTGAATGATGGTTGTCTTTCTGTCGGTAGTCTGAATGATGGCTGTCTTTCTGTCGGTAGTCTGAATGATGGCTGTCTTTCTGTCGGTAGTCTGAATGATGGCTGTCTTTCTGTCGGCAGTCTGAATGATGGCTGTCTTTCTGTCAGATGTCTGAGCTTTGGATGTACATTCCTCCTCAAGTTCCCGTCACAACTCAAATCTTTTAAACTCAAACAATTTACATTTACATTTAAGTCATTTCGCTGACGCTCTTATCCAGAGCGACTTACATTAAACCTTTTTTTTTATTTTATTTAACTAGGCAAGTCAGTTAAGAACAAACTCTTATTTCCAATGACGGCCTAGGAACAGTGGGTTAACTGCTTTGTTCAGGGGCAGAACGACAGATTTGTACCTTGTCAGCTCGGGGATTTGAACTTGCAACCTTTCGGTTACTAGCCCAACGCTCTAACCACTAGGCTACCCTGCCGCCCCACAATTCATATCGCCTGTGTTTAGACTGTATGCTGTATGCTCCATTTGTTGAATTCTATTATTAATTATAAATACTTTGGGTTTCTTTAAAAAATAAAAATAAATGTTATGTTATATTTACAATGTGTATTTAAAATATGAATGTATTATAAATTGTAAATTGAAATTCACAAAATATTTTCCTGAAAGATGCTTTGGAAGTATTTTGTTGAGGAAAACAGTTATAATTTATCCTATGCTGTATTGCTGCATTAAATAAGAGAAACTGAAAGTCTCCTCTTTACCTACAAATACAAACAAATAAAATATGAAAATTATCCTTTTTATCTAAAAGCTTCTGTACCTAAAAAAAAAAAAAGAATTATGAAAGGAAATAATTTCTTCCCCTCTGTAAGCTGTTAGAGAGAGACTGAGGAGGAAGCGAAACACCCCACTTCGTTTTTCCACTGTATTTTTCTGGTTCAATGAATGAAGTAGACCAGACCCGCTGCTTATGGTGTCTACGAGAGGGAGGGAGAAAGAGAGCAGAGCAACAGGCCCAACCCCCACTACTAAAACTCCTTACAAAGGCCTGAACCTAGGAAGAAACCTAGAGAGGAACCAGGCTCTGAGGGGTGGCCAGTCTTCTTCTGGCTGTGCCGGGTGGAGATTATAACAGAACATGGCCAAGATGTTCAAATGTTCATAGATGACCAACAGGGTCAGATAATAATAATCACAGTGGTTGTCGAGGGTGCAACAGGTCAGCACCTCCGGAGTAAATGTCAGTTGGCTTTTCATAGCTGATCATTTAGAGTATCTCTACCACTCCTGCTGTCTCTAGAGAGTTGAAAACAGCAGGTCTGGGACAGGTAGCACGTCCGGTGAACAGGTCAGTGTTCCATAGCCGCAGGCAGAACAGTTGAAACTGGAGCAGCAGCACGACCATGTGGACTGGGGACAGCAAGGGGTCATCAGGCCAGATAGTTATGAGGCATGGTCCTAGGGCTCAGGTTCTCTGAGAGAAAATTAGAGAGAGCATACTTAAATTCACACAGGACAAGACAGGAGAAATACTCCAGATATAACAGACTGGCCCTAGCCCCCCGACACAAACTATTGCAGCATAAATACTGGAGGCTGAGACAGGAGGGCTCGAGAGACACTGTGGCCCTGTCCGACGATACCCCCGGACAGGGCCAAAAAGGCAGGATATAACCCCACCCACTTTGTCAAAGCACAGCCCCCACACCACTAGAGGGATATCTTCAACCACCAACTTACCATCCTGAGACAAGGCCGAGTATAGCCCACGAAGATCTCCCCCACGGCACGAACCCGGGGGGGGGGGGCGCCAACCCAGACAGGAAGATCACATCAGTGACTCAACCCACTCAAGTGACGCACCCCTCCTAGGGACGGCATGGAAGATCACCAGTAAGCCAGTGACTTGGCCCCTGTAACAGGATTAGAGGCAGAGAATCCAAGTGGAGAGAGGGGAACCGGCCAGGCAGAGACAGCAAGGGCGGTTTCTTTGCTCCAGAGCCTTTCCGTTCACCTTCACACTCCTGGGCCAGACTACATTCAATCATAGGACCTACTGAAGAGATGAGTCTTCAATAAAGACTTAAAGGTTGAGACCGAGTCTGCGTCTCTCACATGGGTAGGCAGACCATTCCATAAAAATGGAGCTCTATAGGAGAAAGCCCTGCCTCCAGCTGTTTGCTTAGAAATTCTAGGGACAGTAAGGGTGTGTCTTGTGACCGTAGCGTACGTGTAGGTATGTACGGCAGGACCAAATCGGAAAGATAGGTAGGTAATGCTTTGTAGGTTACCGAACCTTGGAATCAGCCCTAGCCATAACAGGAAGCTAGTGTAGAGAGGCTAGCACTGGAGTAATATGATCAAATTGTTGGTTCTAGTCAAGATTCTAGCACCTGTGTTTAGCACTAACTGAAGTTGATTTAGTGCTTTATCCGGGTAGCTGGAAAGTAGAGCATTGCAGTAGTCTAACCTAGAAATGACAAAAGCATGGATACATTTTTCTGCATAATTTTTGGACAGAAAGTTTGATTTTTGCAATGTTACGTAGATGGAAAAAAAGCTGTCCTTGAAACAGTCTTGATATGTTCGTCAAAAGAGAGATCAGGGTCAAGAGTAACGCCGAGGTCCTTCACAGTCTTATTTGAGACGACTTACCAAAAACATCAAGATGAATTGTCAGATTCAACAGAAGATCTCTTTGTTTCTTGGGACCTAGAACAAGCGTCTCTGTTTTGTCCGAGTTTAAAAGTAGAAAGTTTGCAGCCATCCACTTCCTTATGTCTGAAACACAGGCTTCCATGGAGGGCAATTTTGGGGCTTCACCATGTTTCATTGATTGATTGAGTTTGAGTTTATTTTTACAGGGACAGTGCACATTAATCAACGTTTCAGTAAAAGTGCCGGTTTTAGCCAGCCGGCAAATTTTCAACCGCAGTCCCTGGGCAGGTTATTAAAAACAATTACAATATAGACAATAGCAACATAGAACAAGACATAGCATACAGACATAGCAACATAGGACAAGACATAGCATACAGACATAGCAACATAGAACAAGACATAGCAACATAGGACAAGCAAGACGTAGCATACAGACAGAGCAACATAGAACAAAAAGCAGTAAGACAATTGAAATTTGCAGTAAGACGATTGAAATGTACAGTTGTTTGTCGTCCGCATAGCAGTGAAAGTTAACATTGTTTCCGAATGACATTAACAATGTCATTGTTCTAGCCAGCAGCCAGCAGCATACCACCCTGCATACCACTGCTGGTTTGCTTCTGAAGCTAAGCAGGGTTGGTCCTGGTCAGTCCCTGGATGGGAGACCAGATGCTGCTGGAAGTGGTGTTGGAGGGCCAGTAGGAGGCACTCTTTCCTCTGGTCTAAGAAATATCCCAATGCCCCAGGGCAGTGATTGGGGACACTGCCCTGTGTAGGGTGCCGTCTTTCGGATGGGACGTTAAACGGGTGTCCTGACTCTCTGAGGTCATTAAAGATCCCATGGCACTTATCGTAAGAGTAGCTGTGTTAACCCCGGTGTCCTGGCTAAATTCCCAATCTGGCCCTCAAACCATCATGGTCACCTAATAATCCCCAGTTTACAATTGGCTCATTCATCCCCCTCCTCTCCCCTGTAACTATTCCCCAGGTCGTTGCTGCAAATGAGAACGTGTTCTCAGTCAACTTACCTGGTAAAATAACGGTAAAATAAAAAAACAAATATAAAAAAAAACAAGAGGTAAAATATATAGTGAAAACAATAGTGGGCCTAATGGTGTCAAAAGCAGCACTAAGGTCTAGGAGCACGAGGACAGATGCAGAACATTTGACCTCTCAGCTTCTCTATAATTTACCACCTTCACAAGTGCAGTCTCAGTGCTATGATGGGGTATAAAACCAGACTGAAGCGTTTCGTATACATTGTTTGTCTTCAGGAAGGCAGTAAGTTGCTGCGTAACAGCTTTTTCTAAACATTTTGAGAGGAATGGAAGATTCGATATAGGCCGATTAGTTTTTTAAAATATTTTCTCGGTCAAGGTTTGGCTTTTTCAAGAGAGGCTTTATTTCTGCCACTTTTAGTGAGTTCGGTAAACACATCCGGTGGATAAGGAGCTGTTTATTATGTTCAACATAGGAGGGCCAATCACAGGGTCCAGTATGCAGCTTGAAGGTTTAGAGGCCATGACAGTTTTCATCAACGTGTCAAGAGATATAGGATTAAAAAACTTCAGTGTCTCCCTTGATCAAATCAAATTTATTTATAAAGCCCTTCGTACATCAGCTGATATCTCAAAGTGCTGTACAGAAACCCAGCCTAAAACCCCAAACAGCAAGCGATGCAGGTGTAGAAGCACCATCCACTGAACCACCAGGTGTGAAACAGGGAAGAGAATCAGGGGGTATGCTAATTTTGTATAGAGCAGACCTAACTCACTTAAATTGGTCAAAACAGGAAAGTTTTACATCTGGCTAGAAATTAATTAGGAATTTATCTTCACAGATAAATTGCTACCTATATCCTCCCAATAGAATCCCCATACTTTGATGACAGCTTCTCCATCCTAGAGAGGAAGATCAACCATTTCCAGGCCCAGGGACATGTACTAGTTTGTGGCGACTTAAATGCCAGAACTGGACAAGAACCTGACACCCTCATCACACAGGGGGACAAACACCTACCTGGAGGTGACAGCATTCCCTACCCCATATGCCCCCCCTCAGCACACAGGGGGACAAACACCTACCTGGAGGTGACAGCATTCCCTCCCCCATATGCCCCCCTAGACACAACTACGACAACATAACCAACAAAAACAGGTAACAACTCCTGCAGCTCTGTCGGACGCTGGGTATGTACATAGTCAATGGTAGGCTTTGAGGGGACTTCTATGGTAGGTACACCTATAGCTCATCTCTTGGCAGTGGTACTGTAGACCACTTTATCACTGACCTCAACCCAGAGTCTCTTAGGGGTGTCAGTGAACTGACTGAACGCTCAGATCACAGTCTACTAGAACAGAGCAATACTCAATCATGAGGCATCAAAGCCAAAGGAACTGAATAATAAACTCGTCAAAAAAAGAAACGTCCCTTTTTCAGGACCCTGTCTTTTAAAGATAATTTGTAAAAATCCAAATAACTTTACCAGATCTTCATTGTAAAGGGTTTATTAAACACTGTTTCCCATGCTTGTTCAATGAACCATAAACAACTAATGAACATGCACCTGTGGAACGGACATTAAGACACTAGCAGCTTACAGACGGTAGGCAATTAAGGTCACAGTTATGAAAACTTAGGACACTAAAGAGGCCTTTCTACTGACACAGAAACACAAAAGAAAGATGCCCAGGGTCCCTGTTCATCTGCGTGAACGTGCCTCAGGCATGCTGCAAGGAGGCATGAGGTCTGCAGATGTGGCCAGGGCAATAAATTGCAATATCCGTACTGTGAGACGCCTAAGACAGCGCTACAGGGAGACAGGACAGACAGCTGATCGTCCTCGCAGTGGCAGACCACGTGTAACAACACCTGGACAGGATCGGTACATCCGAACATCACATCTGCGGGACAGGTACAGGATGGCAACAACACCTGCCCGAGTTACACCAGGAACGCACAATCCCTCCATCAGTGCTCAGACTGTCCGCAATAGGCTGAGAGAGGCTGGACTGAGGGCTTGTAGGCCTGTTGTAAGGCAGGTCCTCAACAGACATCACTGGTAACAACGTCACCTATGGGCACAAACCCACCGTTGCTGGACCAGACAGGACTGGCAAAGGTGCTCTTCACTGACGAGTCATGTTTTTGTCTCTCCAGGGATGATGGTCGGATTTGCGTTTATCGTCGAAGGAATGAGCGTTACACTGAGGCTTGTACTCTGGAGCGGGATCGATTTGGAGGTGGAGGGTCTGTCATGGTCTGGGGCAGTGTGTCACAGCATCATCGGTCTGAGCTTGTTGTCATTGCAGGCAATCTCAACGCTATGCGTTACAGGGAAGACGTCCTACTCCCTCATGTGGTACCTTTCCTGCAGGCTCATCCTGACATGACCCTCCAGCATGACAATGCCACCAGCCATACTGCTCGTTCTGTGCGTGATTTCCAGCAAGACAGGAATGTCAGTGTTCTGCCATGGCCAGCGAAGAGCCCGGATCTCAATCCCATTGAGCACATCTGGGACCTGTTGGATCGGAGGGTGAGGGCTAGGGCCATTCCCCCCAGAAATGTCTGTGAACTTGCAGGTGCCTTGGTGGAAGAGTGGGGTAACATTTCACAGCAAGAACTGGCAAATCTGGTGCTGTCCATGAGGAGGAGATGCACTGCTGTACTTAATGCAGCTGGTGGCCACACCAAATACTGACTGTTACTTTGACCCCCCCTTTGTTCAGGGACATATTATTCCATTTCTGTTAGTCACATGTCTGTGGAACTTGTTCAGTTTATGTCTCAGTTGTTGAATCTTGTTATGTTCATACAAATAAATATTTACACATGTTAAGTTTGCTGAAAATAAATGCAGTTGACAGTGAGAGGACGTTTCTTATTTTACTGAGTTTATTAAGAAATGCTATACTATAGATGGAAGGAAAGTGGTGTGGAAATCTACCAAAGACTATTAGACGACAACAAATTCAATCCCTTCAAGACAACTTCCTGGACAAAATGTTACACTGTAATAGTGAAGGTGTAAACTTGGCAGCAATGTCACGCCCTGACCTTTAGAGATCGTTTTTATGTCTCTATTTTGGTTGGTCAGGGCGTGAGTTGGGGTGGGCATTCTATGTTTTGTGTTCTATGTTCATTTTTCTATGTTTTCTATTTCTTTGTGTTTAGCCGTGTGTGGTTCTCAATCAGAGGCAGCTGTCTATCGCGTTGTCTCTGATTGAGAACCATACTTAGGTAGCCTTTTTCCACCTGTGTGTTGTGGGTAGTTGTTTTGTGTTTTGTGTCTGCACCAAACAGGACTGTTTCGTTTTGTTTACTCTCTTTGGTGTTTTTGTTATTTCAGTGTTCAGTTTATTTATTAAATTAACATGAACACTTCCCACGCTGCGTTAAAGTCCACTCCTTCTTCTTCAGATGGCCGTTACAAGTAGAAAACCAAAACAGTATATTTGACCTCTCAGCTTCCCTGTAAAATCTAAAAATGTCAAACAGAAAACCAAAGAAAATTAACAACAATGACAACTGGTTTGATGAAGAATGCAAAAACCTAAGAAAGAAATTGAAAAACGTATCCAACCAAAAAACAGAGACCCAGAAAACCTGAGTCTACGCCTTCACTGGTGAATCACTAAAACAATACAGACATACACTACGGAAAAAGAAGGAACAGCACGTCAGAAATCAGCTCAATGTAATTGAAGTATCCGTAGACTCTAACCACTTCTGGGAAAATGTGAAAACACTAAACAAACAACACAAATAATTATCTATCCAAAACAGAGATGTATGGATAAACCACTTCTCCAATCTATTTGGTTATATAACAAAGAACAAAGAACAAATAGCAAAACATATACATGATCAAATACAAATCCTAGAATCAACTATTAAAGACTACCAGAACCCACTGGATTCTCCATTTACAATGAATGAACTGCAGGACAAAATTCAAACCCTCCAACCCAAAAAGGCCTGTGGTGTTGATGGTATCCTCAATGAAATTATCAAATATACAGACAACAAATTTCAATTGGCTATACTTAAACTCTTTAACATCATCCTTAGCTCTGGCATCTCCTCAATATTTGGAACCAAGGACTGATCACCCCAATCCACAAAAGTGGAGACAAATTTGATCCCAATAACTACCGTGGGATATGAGTCAACAGCAACCTTGGGAAAATCCTCTGCATTATCATTAACAGCAGACTCGTACATTTCCTCAGTGATAACAAAATTACTGAGCAAATGTCAAATTGGCTTTTACCAAATTACCGTACGACAGACCACGTATTCACCCTAACTGACAAACAAACAAACCAAAACAAAGGCAAAGCCTTTGACTCAATTTGGCATGATGGTCTGCTATACAAATTGATGGAAAGTGGTGTTGTGGGGGGAAAACATACAACATTATACAATCCATGTACACAAACAACAAGTGTGTGGTTAAAATTGGCAAAAAACACAAATTTCTTTCCACGGGGCCGTGAGGTGAGACAAGGATGCAGTTTAAGCCCCACCCTCTTCAAAATACATATCAACGAATTTGCGAGGGCACTAGAACAGTCTGCAGCACCAGGCCTCACCCTACTAGAATCTGAAGTCAAATGTCTACTGTTTGCTGATGATCTGGTGCTTCTGTCCCCAACTAAGGTGGGCCTACAGCTGCACCTAGATCTTCTGCACATATTCTGTCAGACCAAGGCCCTGACAGTAAATCTCAGTAAGACAAAAATAATGGTGTTCCAAAAAAAGGTCCAGTCGCCATGACCACAAATACAAATTCCATCTAGACACCGTTGCCTAAACATCAGCATCACAGGTAACTTCCACAAGCTGTGAACAAGCTGAGAGACAAGGCAAGAAGGTCTTCTATGCCAAAAGGAACATCAAAAAATGACAATTAGGATCTGGCTAAAAATACTTGAATCAGTTATAGAACCCATTGTCCTTTATTGGTGTGAGGTCTGGGGTCCGCTCACCAACCAAGAATTCACAAAATGGGGCAAACACCAAATTGAGAGTCTGCATGCAGAATTCTGCAACAAGATCCTCAGAGTACAACGTAAACCACCAAATAATGCATGCAGAGCCGATACCCGCTAATTATCAAAATCCAGAAAAGAGCCGTTAAATTCTACAACCACCTAAAATGGAGCAATTCCCAAACCTTCCATAACAAAGACATCACCTACAGAGAGATGAACACAGAGAAGAGTCCCCTAAGCAAACTGGTCCTGGGGCTCTGTTCACAAACACAAACAGACCCCACAGAGCCCCAGGACAGCAACACAATTAGACCCAACCAAATCATAAGAAAACAAAAATAGAATTACTTGACACATTGGAAAGAATTAACAAAAAAACAGAGCAAACTAGAATGCTATTTGTCCCTAAACAGAGAGTACACAGTGGCAGAATACCTGACCACTGTGACTGAACCAAACTTAAGTAACGCTTTGACTATATACAGACTCAGTGAGCATAAACTTGCTATTGAGAAAGACCTGGCTCTCAAGAGAAGACAGGCTATGTGCACACTGCCCACAAAATGTAGAAACTGAGCTGCACTTCCTAACCTAATGCCCAATGTATGATCATATTCGAGACATACATTTCCCTCACATAACCCAGACCCACAAAGAATTTGAAAACCTCCCAGATTTTGATAAACTCCCATATCTACTGTGTGAAATGCGATCACAGCAGCAAGATTTGTGACCTGTTGCCACAAGAAAAGGGGGGGGGGGGTGTATTCATGTTCTGGTCGGTTCATATGTAGGCTAGCTAAACAAAGGACCAGGGTAGAGGAGGAGGGGTGGTGGGGGGTCAGGACATGTGGTAGCAGGCACATGGTCCATACAAAAACAGGCAGCAGCCACGTGCCTGTTTCATCAACAATACAGTCAACCCTGTCACACAGTACACACACACACACAGACTGATGAACCCAGAGACCTTGCGGATTGTGTGGGGGTTAGAGTAGAGTGGCAGAGACTGAAGCGAGATATCCCACTCCCTAATTTGTTCTGGTTCATATACAGTCAATGAACTAAGCAGACCAAACACAGCTAGCTAATGCATTGGTAGCTATGGGAGACCCACCTCATTCAAGCAGAGCCCGGAACTGACCATTTCTTTCAATGGTAAATGATCTGAGTGGGACATCTTATTTTATCAACCATATTTGGTAGAGTAATCTTTGTTTGGCTTCAGAGGCTGAGTCCCACATGGCTACCTGCTGCCTACATGGCTAACTACTCTCTACATGGCTACCTACGTGGCTACCTACTGCCTACATGGCTACCTACGTGGCTAACTACTCTCTACATGGCTACCTACATGGCTAACTACTCTCTACATGGCTACCTACTGCCTACATGGCTAACTACTCTCTACATGGCTACCTACGTGGCTACCTACTGCCTACATGGCTACCTACGTGGCTAACTACTCTCTACATGGCTACCTACGTGGCTAACTACTCTCTACATGGCTACCTGCTGCCTACATGGCTAACTACTCTCTACATGGCTACCTACTGCTTACATAGCTAACTACTCTCTACATGGCTACCTACTCTCTGCATGGCTACCTACTGCCTACATGGCTACCTACTGCTTACATGGCCACCTACTGCTTACATGGCTACCTACTCTTTACATTGCTACCTACTCTTTACATGGCTACCTGCTGTCTACATGGCTACCTACATGGCTACCTACTGCCTACATGGCCACCTGCTGCCTACATGGCTACCTACTCTCTGCATGACTACCTACTGCCTACATGGCTACCTGCTGCCTACCTACTCTTTACATGGCTACCTACTCTCTGCATGACTACCTACTGCCTACCTACTCTTTACATGGCTACCTACTGCCTACATGGCTACCTGCTGCCTACCTACTCTTTACATGGCTACCTGCTGCCTACATGGCCACCTGCTGCCTACATGGCTACCTACTCTCTGCATGACTACCTACTGCCTACCTACTCTTTACATGGCTACCTACTGCCTACATGGCCACCTGCTGCCTACATGGCTACCTACTCTCTGCATGACTACCTACTGCCTACCTACTCTTTACATGGCTACCTACTGCCTACATGGCTACCTGCTGCCTACCTACTCTTTACATGGCTACCTACTGCCTACATGGCTACCTGCTGCCTACCTACTCTTTACATGGCTACCTACTGCCTACATTGCTACCTACTGCCTACATGGCTACCTGCTGCCTGCATGGCTACTTACTCTTTACATGGCTACCTACTGCCTACATGGCTACCTACTGCCTACATGGCTACCTGCTGCCTACCTACTCTTTACATGGCTACCTACTGCCTACATGGCTACCTACTGCCTACATGGCTACCTACTCTCTGCATGACTACCTACTGCCTACATGGCTACCTGCTGCCTACCTACTCTTTACATGGCTACCTGCTGCCTACATGGCTACCTACTGTCTACATGGCTACCTACATGGCTACCTACTGCCTACATGGCTACCTACTGCCTACATGGCTACCTACTGTCTACATGGATACCTGCTGCCTGCATGGCTACCTACTCTTTACATGGCTACCTACTGCCTACATGGCTACCTACATGGCTACCTACTCTTTACATGGCTACCTACTGCCTACATGGCTACCTACTGCCTACATGGCTACCTGCTGCCTGCATGGCTACCTGCTGCCTACATGGCTACTTACTCTTTACATGGCTACCTACTGCCTACATGGGGGGGAATTCCGACCAGAGTTAAGTGCGTAAATGCAACATAATTCCCTTTTTATGCACTTTTCTCTCTACGGTTATTCTGACCTTGATCTAAAGAATGCGAACAGCATGCTATTTATCCGCCATTCGTTCAGGGTGGAGATGGAAGAAATGGAGGTGTGTCTACAGATACACCGTATTCTGACCAAGACTTAATTCCCTCATAATTACCACCACCTTTTTACACAAGATGAAAAAGGTTGAGCAACCTGTCGGTTCCAAGTGGAACAACATCTACTTTCTTTTATTGTTGTTGTTGTTTAAATATACTGAACAAAAATATAAAGGCAACATGCAACAATTTCAACAATTTTACTGAGTTACAGTTCATGTAGGGAAATCAGTCAATTCAAATAAATTCATTAGGCCCAAATCTATGGGTTTCATATGACTGGGCAGGGGCACAGCCATGGGTGGGCCTGGGAGGGCATAGGCCCACCCACTTGGGAGCCAGGCCCAGTCAATCAGAAAGAGTTTTTCCTCACAAAAGGGCTTTAATACAGACAGAAATACTCATCAGGTTCATCAGTTGTCTGGGCGGCTGGTCTGAGACGATCCAGCAGGTGAAGAAGTCTGATGTGGAGGTCCTGGGCTGGCGTGGTTACACGTGGTCTGCTGTTGTGAGGCAGATTGGACGTACTGCCAGATTCTCTAAAAACAACATTGAAGCAGCTTATAGTAGAGAAATTAACATTACATTCTCTGGCAACAGCTCTGGTGGACCGGGTAGCCATTTGATTGGATGTTCAGGAGTCATGGCTTGGGGGTAGAAGCTGTTCAGAAGCCTCTTGAACCTAGACTTGGCGCTCTGGTATCGCTTGCCATGTGGCAGCAGAGAGAAGAGTCTATGACTTGGGTGACTGGAGTCTTTGACCATTTTTAGGGCATTCCTCTGACACCGCCTGGTGTAGAGGTCCTGGATGGCAGGAAGCTTGGCCCCAGTGATGTACTGAGCCGTTCACACTACCCTCTGTAGTGCCTTGAGGTCGGAGGCCAAGCAGTTGCCATACCAGGCAGTGATGCAACCAGTCAGGATGCTCTCGATGGTGCAGCTGTAGAACCTTTTGAAGATCTGAGGACCCATGCCAAATATTTGCAGTCTCCTGAGGGGGAATAGGTTTTGTCGTGCCCTCTTCACGACAGTATTGGTGTGCTTGGACCATGTTAGTTTGTTGGTGATGTGGACATCAAGGAACTTGAAGCTCTCAACCTGCTCCACTACAGCCCCGTTGATAAGAATGGGGGCGTGCTCGGTCCTCATTTTCCTGTAGTCCACGATCAGCTCCTTTGTCTTGATCACGATGAAGGCTGGGTTGTGGTCCTGGCACCACACGGTCAGGTCTCTGACCTCCCTATAGTCTGTCTCGTCGTTGTCGGTGATCAGGCCTACAACTGTTGTGTCATCGGCAAAATTAATGATGGTGTTGGAGTCGTGCCTGGCCGTGCAGTCATGAGGGACTGAGCACGCACCCCTGAGGGGCCCCTGTGTTGCAGATCAGCGTGGTGGATGTGTTGTTACCTACCCTTACCACCTGGGGGCGTCTCGTCAGGAAGTCCAGGATCCAGTTGCAGAGGGAGGTGTTTAGTCCCAGGGTCTTTAGCTTATTTATGAGCTTTGAGGGTGCTATGGTGTTGAACGCTGAGCTGTAGTCAATGAATAGCATTCTCAAATAGGTGTTCCTTTTGTCTAGGTGGGAAAGGGCAGTGTGGAGTACAATAGAGATTGCATCATCTGTGGATCTGTTTGGGCGGCATGCAGATTGGAGTAGGTCTAGGGTTTCTGGGATAATGGTGTTGATGTGAGCCATGACCAGCCTTTCAAAGCACTTCATGGCTACAGACTTGAGTGCTACGGGTCGGTAGTCATTTAGGCAGGTTACCTTAGTGTTCTTGGGCACAGGGACTATGGTGGTCTGCTTAAAACATGTTGGTATTACAGACTCAGACAGGGAGAGATTGAAAATGTCAGTGAAGACACTTGCCAGTTGGTCAGCGCATGCTCGCAGTACACGTCCTGGTAATCCGTCTGGTCCTGCGGCCTTGTGAATGTTGACCTGTTTAAAGGTCTTACTCACATCGGCTGCGGAGAGCGTGATCACACAGTCATCCGGAACAGCTGATGCTCTCCTGCATGTTTCAGTGTTACTTGCCTCGAAACGAGCATAGAAGTTATTTAGCTCGTCTGGTAGGCTGGTGTTACTGGGCAGCTCTCGGCTGTGCTTCCCTTTGTAGTCTGTAATAGTTTGCAAGCCCTGCCACATCTGACGAACGTTGGAGCCGGTGTAGTACGATTCGATCTTAGTCCTGAATTGACTCTTTGCCTGTTTGATGGTTCGTCGGGGGGCGTAGCAGGATTTCTTATAAGCTTCCGGGTTACACCACACAACTCGTGGTGTTATATATATTTATATGTTTATATATTTTAAATGCACTCCTCTCCCCAACGTCATTTTTTTTCACATGACCCTACCTTGTAATGTCAACAATAATGGCACACCCTCCCACCTCATAGCATTAACTCAAAATAATGTTTACGACCACAAATAACATTAACTGTAGCGACCCTGTGTTTATAAACATGGATATCAACATTGCCACTTCAGCATGCTGTGGTGGGACGCAGGGCTACGGGCCAGCAGGTTGAGGGTTTACCGATCACAGCTCAGCCGGCTGCAGACAACTTTGCCAGTTGGTCAGCGCATGCTTGCAGTACACGTCCTGGTAAACCGTTTTATAAGCTTCAAGGAGCGGGACTCTAACCCGGAAAGCGGCAGCTCTAGCCTTTAGCTCAGTGTGGATGTTGCCTGTAATCTATGGCTTCTGGTTGGGGTATGTACGTAGGGTCACTGTGGAGACGACGTCATCGATGCACTTATTGATAAAGCCAGTGACTGATGTGGTGTACTCCTCAATGCCATCGGAGGAATCCCGGAACATATTCCAGTCTGTGTTAGCAAAACAGTCCTGTAGCTTAGCAACTGCTTCATCTGACCACTTTTTTATTGATCACATAGACATGTTTAGCAGATGTTATTGCGGGCGTAGCAAAATGCTTGTGTTTCTAGCTCAAACAGTGCAGTAATATTTAACAAGTAATATCTAACAATTCACAACGATATATACAATACACACACATTTAAAGTAAAGGAATGGAATTAAGAATATATAAATATTTGGACGAGCAATGTCGGAGTGGAATAGAATAAAATACAGTAGAATAGAGTATATACATACAAGTAATGCAAAATATGTAAACGTAAACGTGACGAGTGTTCCATTATTAAAGTGGCCAGGGATTTCAAGTCTATGTATATGGGGCAGCAGCCTCTAAGGTGCTAGTGATGGCTATTTAACAGTCTGATGGCCTTGAGATAGAAGCTGTTTTTCAGTTTCTCTGTCCCAGATTTGATGCACCTGTACTGACCTCGCCTTCTGGATGATAGCGGTGTGAACAGGCAGTGAACAGGCAGTGGCTCAGGTGGTTGTGGTCCGTGATGATCCTTTTGGCCTTCCTGTGACATCGGGTGCTGTAGGTGTCCTGGAGGGCAGGTAGTCTGCCCCCAGTGATGGGTTGGGCAGACCGCACCTCTCTCTGGAGAGCCCTGCGGTTGTGGGCGGTGCAGTTGCCGTACCAGGTGGTGATACAGCCTGACAGGATGCTCTCAATTGTGCATCTGTGAAAGTTTGTGAGGGTTTTAGGTGCCAAGCCAAATTTCTTTAGCCTCCTGAGGTAAAAGAGCCACTGTTGCGCCTTCTTCACCACGCTGTCTGTGTGGGTGGACCATTTCAGTTTGTCAGTGATGTGTACGCCAAGGAACTTGAAGCTTTCCACCTTCTCCACTGTTGTCCCGTTAATGTAGATAGGGGGGTGATCCCTCTGCTGTTTCCTGAAGTCTACGATCAGCTCCTTTGTTTCGTTGACGTTGAGTGAGAGGTTATTTTCCTGGTACCACTCTCCCAGGGCCCTCACCTCCTCCCTGTAGGCTGTCTCATCGTTGTTGGTAATCAGGCCTACTTACTGTTGTGTCGTCTGCAAACTTAATGATTGAGTTGGAGGCGTTCCGTGGCCACACAGTCATGGGTGACCAGGGAGTACAGGAGGGGGCTGATCACGCACCCTTGTGGGGCCTGTGTGTTGAGGATCAGCGAAGTGGAGGTGTTGTTCCCTACCTTCACCACCTGTGGGCGGCCCGTCAGGAAGTCCAGGACCCAGTTGCAAAGGGCTGGGTTCAGACCCAGGGCCCGAGCTTAATGATGAGCTTGGAGGGTACAGTACTATAGTGTTGAATACTGAGCTATAGTAAATTAACAGCATTCTTACAGGGACGTTAACAAATGTGTGCACACAATGAGAGAAATAAGATTTTTGAGCATATTGAAAGATTCGGGGATCTTTAATTTCAGCTCAAGAAACAGGGAACCGACACCTTACATGCTGTGTCTATATTGTGTTCAGTATATAAATAACACCGTTCTCTATGCACTGTAATTTACACCATGATAAGAGCTAAGTAAGAACTAGGTAAATTAGTAAGTCGTTTTTGGAAAATGGAAATGACAATTGTTTAAGATCTATTTGACCTTATGATCGCTGGAGACAAATGTGAAACGAGTCATAATGGCAGTACACTGAAACATATCAGCATATCCCCATTTCCACGGTGAAGTTTAAGAAATGCTTTGTGGGTTTGTTTCTTTACATTTTGCATCATTCCACTTCTTTGTTAGTTTACCTTTCCTTCCTCTGTCCTGCGGTTGTTCCTGAGGTTTCTAGCAATGGTGTATCATTGTGCTAATTAGCCACATGTAGCCAATGGTGCATCATTGTGCTAATTAGCCACATGTAGCCAATGGTGCATCATTGTGCTAAATAGCCACATGTAGCCAATAGTGCATCATTGTGCTAATTAGCCACATGTAGCCAATGGTGCATCATTGTGCTAATTAGCCACATGTAGCCAATAGTGCATCATTGCGCTAATTAGCCACATGTAGCCTATTTGAATCATTATGGAATGCAGACCGTATGTAGCAGTTAAAACCTGGTGCACAGTTCACTAGGACTGGACCGTTGTCAAAGTTCCATGATTAGTGAGGATTATTAGGGTAGATTTATAGACTACTATTCAACCCCATTTGTACACTTCTCTCATCTTCCAATATAGTTGAACAATTGAATATGGCAACTTAAAGGATGAATCAAACCACTGTTTTAGATTCACCAATATACAGTATTTTGTGCGTAAAGGCTCTGCCAATATGTTTTTATTTTGTATTATTCCTAAATACATTCTTAACCCTAAATAATATACAATAGAGTATTTTTTAATCTACAAATTGTTGCTGAAAAGATGTCTTTACACGGCTCCATAATATCCCCAACCTTTTCTCTATATTATTCTAGTGAGTCTCGTGAAAAATCAAATTAAAAGGTAAACCAAATTTAAAGTGATGGCTTTAGATATATGTACTGAAAACTCTGTTAGCCAGCAAGTGGTAGGGGTTTTCAGCAGTTGAATGAAATGTATTCAGCAAGGAAACCACACCTGCATAGCCTGTCAAAAGTATGTGGACACCTGCTCGCCGAACATCACATTCCAAAATCATGGTCATTAATATGGAGTTGGTCTCCCCTTTGCTGCTATAACAGCCTCCACTCTTCTCATCTAGGCTTTCCACTAGATGTTGGAACATTGCTGCAGGGACTTGCTTCCATTCAGCCACAAGAGCATTAGTGAGGTCGGGCACTGATGTTGGGTGATTAGGCCTGGTTCACAGTCGGCGTTCCAATTCATCCCAAAAGGTGTTCAATGGGGTTGAGGTCAGGGCTCTGTGCAGGCCAGTCAAGTTCTTCCCCACTGATCTCTACAAACCATTTCTGTATGAACCTCGCTTTGTACACGGGGGCATTGTCATGCTGAAACAGGAAAGGGCCTTCCCCAAACTGTTGCCACAGTTGGAAGCACAGAATCGTCTAGAATGTCATTATATGCAGTGGCATTAAGATTTCCCTTCACTGGAATTAAAACATTGATCTAGGCAAGTCAGTTTAGAACAAATTCTTATTTACAATGACGGCCTACCCCGGCCAAACCCAGACGACACTGGGCCAATTGTGTGCCGCCCTATGGGACTCCCAATCACAGTCGGGTGTGATACAGCCTGGATTCAAACCAGGTACCGCAGTGATGCCTCTTACACGGAGATGCAGTGCCTTAGTGGGCTCCTGAGTGGCGCAGCAGTCTAAGGGGCCTCTCCTCCAAACTTTAGTTGGCACTGTGCAATGGATTTAGTTATTTAAATTGTGGAATAGCCAGGGGCACACTTCAACACACAATTTACAAACAAATAATGTGTTTAGTGAGTCCACCAGAGCAGAGGCAGTAAGGTTGTGAATTGGTCCATTTTCCTGTCCTAAGCACTCAAAATGTAACGAGTACTTTTGCATGTCAGGGAAAATGTATGGAGTATAAAGTACAATCTTTTCTTTAGGAATGTAGTGTAGTAAAAGTAGCCAAAAATAAATAGTAAAGTACAGATTCCCCCCCCCCCCCCCCTAAAATAACTTTAGAAATACATTAAAGTATTTTTACACCACTGTATTTTAAGCTTTTCATGAAGCTCCCGACAAACAGTTATTGTGCTGATGATGCTTACAGAGGCAGTTTGAACCTCGGGTAGTGTGTTGCAACCAAGGACAGGCGTTTTGTACGTGCTACGCGCTTCAGCGTTCCAGTTCTGTGAGCTTGTGTGGCCTACCACTACGCGGCTCAGTCGTTGTTGCTCCTAGATGTTTCCACTTCACAATAATAGCAGTCTACCGGGGGGCAGCTCTAGCAGGGCAGAAATTTGACATGTTGGAAAGGTGGCATCCTATGACGGTGCCACGTTGAAAGTCACTGAGCTCTTCAGTAAGGACCATTCTACTGCCACTGTTTGTCTATGGAGATTGCATGGCGGTGTGCTCGATTTTATACACCTGTCAGCCACAAGTCTGAAATAGCCCGAATCCATTAATTTAAAGGGGTATCCACTTTTTGAGATATAGTTTGTCTGAATACCAACTATTGAGAAATGTGAAGGGCACTACTACCCTTAGGTCTCTGGACGATAGTAGTGCACTTTGTAGGCAACAGGGTTCTAGTTGGGATGCACACACTTAAGGCAAACGTCACCCCATTCCCTACATCAGGGCTCTCCAACCCTGTTCCTGGAGAGCTACCCTCCTGTAGGTTATTTTCAACCCAAGTCGTAACTAACCTGATTCAGTTAAATCAGCCAGCTAATTATTAGAGTCAGATGCTCTAGATTAGGGTTTGAGCAAAAACCTGCAAGACCTGCCTGGGTGAATGGCAGTGTGTGTTGGTCAACACAATTATGGGAAGGGAAAAAAAATTACAAGTTTAGACAGCAGGCATAAACAGGTCTATAGGTTGTCTGACAACATCGATCAAACTAAACATGTTAATTTAGCATAAAACCAAACTCTTTGTTTTACCCACACACACACTTAACGTCGACTCAACAAAATGCCCAGTTTCTAATGCTGGTAAGATAGTGACAAGTCTGTACTGTCAGTTGACTAGTATAACAAATACATTGTGACAAATCAAGTGTACTTAAAAATCAACAGAAACACATTAAATCCATCATGTGAAAATAACGAGTAGTTTTGAGAACGTTTTGGTATATTTTTTTTAATAAATTAAAACGTTCATTCAAAATACAGTGCCAAAGGAACATGATGCAGCCAACATGCTAGTACGGTTTGTCATGAAGCACCTGTGCTCATGTTTTAAAGTTGAAACCAGAAGACAGCGCCGTCCGCTCCTTCCCAACCACCCTCCATTTTGTTCCGTTTCCACTACGGCTAGTGGTTGCTGGGAAAATCCCCATAGCAACAGCCCTGGGCCAGCCCTCTTTCCTTCTCAGACCCAATCAGCAGCAAGAGTCCTCAATATTTAACTCACAAGAAAAATGTAAAATCAGATAAGGGGGGGGGGATACCTATACACAATCACACTACAGTAATGTCTGATATTAAATACACGAATACAAAATAGAACCTGGTTATTTTCCACACACTAAAACAGTTGTCTTTTTTTAAAGATATGAAAAATATATATTTTTGTATATTTATTTCAGCAGCTTGGAAATAATGCATGAGCCCAAAAATCTATAGTTGTTGATAGAGTGACGGTGGTGTGTGGTTGATGGTACTGAGAGAGAGAGAGAGCGCGAAGGTGGTGTGTGGTTGATGGTACTGAGAGAGAGAGAGAGAGCGCGAAGGTGGTGTGTGGTTGATGGTACTGAGAGAGAGAGAGAGAGCGCGAAGGTGGTGTGTGGTTGATGGTACTGAGAGAGAGAGAGAGAGCGCGAAGGTGGTGTGTGGTTGATGGTACTGAGAGAGAGAGAGAGAGAGAGAGCGCGAAGGTGGTGTGTGGTTGATGGTACCGAGAGAGAGAGAGAGAGCGCGAAGGTGGTGTGTGGTTGATGGTACTGAGAGAGAGAGAGAGAGCGCGAAGGTGGTGTGTGGTTGATGATACTGAGAGAGAGAGAGAGAGAGAGCGCGAAGGTGGTGTGTGGTTGATGGTACTGAGAGAGAGAGAGAGAGAGCGCGAAGGTGGTGTGTGGTTGATGATAGTACAGAGAGAGAGAGCGCGAAGGTGGTGTGTGGTTGATGATAGTACAGAGAGAGAGAGCGCGAAGGTGGTGTGTGGTTGATGATAGTACAGAGAGAGAGAGCGCGAAGGTGGTGTGTGGTTGATGATAGTACAGAGAGAGAGAGAGTGAAGGTGGTGTGTGGTTGATAGTACAGAGAGAGAGAGCGCGAAGGTGGTGTGTGGTTGATAGTACAGAGAGAGAGAGCGCGAAGGTGGTGTGTGGTTGATAGTACAGAGAGAGAGAGCGCGGAGGTGGTGTGTGGTTGATGATAGTACAGAGAGAGAGAGAGAGCGCGAAGGTGGTGTGTGGTATTGATAGTACAGAGAGAGAGAGAGAGAGCGCGAAGGTGGTGTGTGGTTGATGATAGTACAGAGAGAGAGAGAGAGCGTGAAGGTGGTGTGTGGTTGATGATAGTACAGAGAGAGAGAGCGCGAAGGTGGTGTGTGGTTGATGATAGTACAGAGAGAGAGAGCGCGAAGGTGGTGTGTGGTTGATGATAGTACAGAGAGAGAGAGCGCGAAGGTGGTGTGTGGTTGATGATAGTACAGAGAGAGAGAGCGCGAAGGTGGTGTGTGGTTGATGATAGTACAGAGAGAGAGAGAGAGCGTGAAGGTGGTGTGTGGTTGATGATAGTACAGAGAGAGAGAGAGAGCGTGAAGGTGGTGTGTGGTTGATGATAGTACAGAGAGAGAGAGAGCGTGAAGGTGGTGTGTGGTTGATAGTACAGAGAGAGAGAGAGCGTGAAGGTGGTGTGTGGTTGATAGTACAGAGAGAGAGAGAGCGTGAAGGTGGTGTGTGGTTGATAGTACAGAGAGAGAGAGAGTGAAGGTGGTGTGTGGTTGATGATAGTACAGAGAGAGAGAGAGTGAAGGTGGTGTGTGGTTGATGATAGTACAGAGAGAGAGAGAGAGAGCAGGTGTGTGGTTGATGATAGTACTGAGAGAGAGAGAGAGCAGGTGTGTGGTTGATGATAGTACTGAGAGAGAGAGAGAGCAGGTGTGTGGTTGATGATAGTACTGAGAGAGAGAGAGAGAGCAGGTGTGTGGTTGATGATAGTACTGAGAGAGAGAAGCAGGTGTGTGGTTGATGATAGTACTGAGAGAGAGAGAGAGAGAGAGAGAGAGCAGGTGTGTGGTTGATGATAGTACTGAGAGAGAGAAGCAGGTGTGTGGTTGATGATAGTACTGAGAGAGAGAGAGAGAGAGAGAGAGAGCAGGTGTGTGGTTGATGATAGTACTGAGAGAGAGAGAGAGAGAGAGCAGGTGTGTGGTTGATGATAGTACTGAGAGAGAGAGAGAGAGAGCAGGTGTGTGGTTGATGATAGTACTGAGAGAGAGAGAGAGAGAGCAGGTGTGTGGTTGATGATAGTACTGAGAGAGAGAGAGAGAGAGCAGGTGTGTGGTTGATGATAGTACTGAGAGAGAGAGAGAGAGCAGGTGTGTGGTTGATGATAGTACTGAGAGAGAGAGAGAGAGCAGGTGTGTGGTTGATGATAGTACTGAGAGAGAGAGAGAGAGCAGGTGTGTGGTTGATGATAGTACTGAGAGAGAGAGAGAGAGAGAGCAGGTGTGTGGTTGATGATAGTACTGAGAGAGAGAGAGAGAGAGAGAAGCAGGTGTGTGGTTGATGATAGTACTGAGAGAGAGAGAGAAGCAGGTGTGTGGTTGATGATAGTACTGAGAGAGAGAGAAGCAGGTGTGTGGTTGATGATAGTACTGAGAGAGAGAGAAGCAGGTGTGGTTGCGAAGACCTGCATTAAAAAAAATAAAACAGCCGGCATAAATCCTCTTATCACTATGCTGAGACGGAGGTTAGCTAGTGTTGGCGCTCTTCTGTAAACTTCCGGCTGGCTGTGTGGAAGACCTGTGTCCAGAGAGATTGACTAAGTAAGCGTCCACAATGGCTCCCTATAGAGTGCACTACTTTTGACCAGAACCACATGGGCGAGCTCAAGAAGCGTACGGTTGCCCTATGGACCCTGGTCAAAGGTAGTGCACTCTGTAGGGAATAGGGAGCCATTGTGGACGCAAACCCTAGGAGACAGGCTAGAGGGGCGGTAGTGTACCAGGGGAGAGACAAGGGCTTGTGTGGGTGTCTGGGACCGAGAGGTAAAGAGATGACTAGTGACAGGACCTGCAGTCACCACCTAGAACCCTCTCCCACTGCGACACCTCAGACCTCCGCCCTGTCCCCTGGATGTTCCAATACCACGTGCATCCCAAAATGGCACCCTAATTCTAGATAAAAAAATAATTTAAAAAAAGCACTTATTTTGGCAAGAAGCCTATAGCGCTCTCATCAAAAGTAGTGCCCTACAAACAGGGAGCCATTTGGAACACAAGCCAGGTGTCCCTGGGAAAGACGCGTGGATTGAAAACAGTGTTGAGATGGAGATCGGGGGGGGGGGGGGGGGGGGGGGGGTTGGTACAGTTTCCATCATTATTCCAAGGAGACTTTCACCTGTAAGTGCATCATCATCATCATCATCATCAACATATCAGTTTACTTGTGATAATAAAGTCAGAACTGGCAACAACAAAAAAGTAAGTTCAAATCCTAGTATTTGGAGGGGGAAATCGTTTTTTCGTTTCTCTCCTACATTTTGAATGTCTGACAGTTCAGTACTGTTTGTTTGTCAGCAACAGCCAGCCAGGCAGAACAGCCTTTAAAATGCAGCAAGTCTAGTAATTGTCAGATGCCTCTGATCCAGATAGCAACCCACTTAGTGCCTCAGTACTGTGGTAATCTACTCCTCCGACCCCCTCAAGCCTTCAGGGCCACCCCTCCAACACATCCAGAGGTGAAAGGTCAAGAGTTATATGTGAGGGAGAGACACCATCTCCCCGTCCACCTGAAACTCCTCGGCCCCGTCGGGGGAGAACAGGTAGGTGGGTGGTTTCCATGGGGACTCCTCCAGACAGGACGGGTACAGCTTCCCCACAGAGCAGCAGAAGTCCTTCCCCAAGTCCCATAGTACCCGCTCAGACACGGGCTGCCTCAGGAACCAGCGGTCCAGCTCCAGGTCGTACTGGTAGATGGCGTACTTGGCGCGCTCGTTCATGTGAGTCTCACGCATGAAGATGCAGAGAGAACCCGGGAGGACCACAGCCCGCACGCACGGGTCCGAGTAACGCTTGGCGGGGATGTTGGCGGCCAGGCGCCACTCGTTCTTGCCGACGTCGTAGATCTCCACGGTGACCGAGGAGCCGTCGATGGTGCTGGTAGGCATGCGGACACCCGAGCTGCTGACCAAATGGAGCCCGCCGATATAGAAGATGAGGTCACCGAAGGCAGCGGCGGAGGCAAAGCAACGACTGGTCTTCCTCATGGCCATCTCTCCCCAGGTGTCAGCGCGGGGGAAGTAGCAGTACATGAGGTCGTGGGTCATCACGTAGACACAGCCGTGTGCCGCTACAGACGTGGTCCAGTTCCAGGCGCAGGGGAGAGGAGACGTCATGGCCCACTCGTCTTTCTCACAGTCGTAGCGCTCTACAGTACGTTTATTCAGCTCCCCGCCCACGTTGTCCCCCCCGATGGCGTAGATGTAGCCTTCACAGTAGACCAGAGAGGGCTTGATGCGGGCACACATCATGGGCGTCTTGGGCAACCAGGTGTTCTGCTGGGCATCGAACCAGAAGAAGCTGTCCACCGACCGGAACACCGCCTGCATCTTGCTGCCGCTCTTCCCGTGGTTGGCGATTGAGTTCTTCAGCGGGATCTGCCCGCCGGCGATGAACACGTCGTTGTCGGGGGTGACGAGCGTTCCCACCTTCTGAAGGTCGCCGGGTGGGTTGCTGAGCTTGTAGACCTTCTCAGCCTGCGGGCTGTAACACACTACCGTGTGGTTGGGGCCCGTCGTCACCTGTCCCATGTCAGCCGGCGACTCTGACGTAGCCTCCATAAAGATCAGCATCTCCTCCTTGGTCATCCCCAGGCGGGGTTTGAAGAACTTGGGCATGGACTTGTAGAGGCCCTGCACTACGACAGACTTGTCGTTAGGAGGTAGGCCCTGGAACCAGGCGCGCTGCGTCACCTCAGACAGAGCGTCGATGCGGATCTGGCTGAGCACCGACGAGAGGTACTGGGACCTGGCCTGCATGTTGTCCTCAAGCCACAGCATGGCCGCCTCTCTCACCGTCTCCTCCTGAGAGAAGGAGAGAATGTTTATCATCCCATGGGCAGTAATTTGGGGGTATTCCAGAAAGCAGGATTATAAAAAGGGATACTTTAGGATTTTGGCAATGAGACTCTTTATCTTGAGTCAGATGAACTCATCCATACCATTTTTACATTTCAGAGCCGTTTGAAAGAAGTTGCTAACTAGCTCAATTGCTAACTGGCGTTGGCACAATGACTGGATGTCTTTGCTAGCATTACAGGCATTTTGCTAATGATTGTTAGTATTGGCTCACCAAACTACCTTTAACTTTCTTCATACTGGACACAGTGACAAGTTCATCTGACTCTCGGGAACTAGATACAGGCCCTCATTGCCAGAATCTCAAAGTATTCCATTAAGTGAGCTTATATATGTGGCTAACTCTTGGTTGTTGTTGTCAAACCAGTTATACCATGCCAATTTCAAAAAGCTGAAGTTTATTTCAAGCCATTTGACAGTTTGCTGGCCAGCGTCATTGATCCTGCTTGCTGGATAAGACCCACGCTTTACCAACGATAGTCCGTAGAAAATACACACAGCCAACAATATGAAGACAAAGTATATAAATATAAGGTACCTTCTCCACGTTGAGGTTGTCTGAGCTCAGTACGTCGACCAGCAGCTCGTGGGACAGCTGTAGGAAGGCCTCCTGACGGTAGACTACGGAGAACTTGTGTTCCACCATTCGCTTGGCGCTTTGCTTCAGCTCCACACAGGAGAACAGGTCCCCGATGCTCAACATCCGGACACAGTTGTCTGCGTGGATCTTCTTCACCAGGTAGTCCCTGCACTGCAGTAGCACGTCCTCTACCTGTATTTGGGAGGGGGGGTAATAACACTAACCTTAGTTGAATGAGGTCACTGGATGAGAGCATTTGTTAAAATGATTTTTTAAAAGTTTTGTTATAGAGAACCAGCCAACCACAGTATGAAAAACTACTAGGACATAAACATTGTGATTATGTTAGTAAGAATAAATTACAATCATTGTCCATTTGGCCTACACATAATCCCCATTCATTAATCCTCTTTCATGAATGCTCTGAGTCCACTGATCAGAAATTGGACGGTCAGTGAGTAAGACACCAGGGACGTAACGTTACACATCAATCCGTCATTCAAACGTTTCAGATACAAGTGCGTCGGTCTGCGGACGCCAAACCAATCCAAATGTGGCCTGCGTCGGTCTGCGGACGCCAAACCAATCCAAATGTGGCCTGCGTCGGTCTGCGGACGCCAAACCAATCCAAATGTGGCCTGCGTCGGTCTGCGGACGCCAAACCAATCCAAATGTGGCCTGCGTCGGTCTGCGGACGCCAAACCAATCCAAATGTGGCCTGCGTCGGTCTGCGGACGCCAAACCAATCCAAATGTGGCCTGCGTCGGTCTGCGGACGCCAAACCAATCCAAATGTGGCCTGCGTCGGTCTGCGGACGCCAAACCAATCCAAATGTGGCCAGAAAAGCAATACAAATGAGTCGTTGGTTCAGCTAGTAGAGACAACACATCTGGCTATACCTGCTGAATGGGGCAGATACTTCATGGTTCAGGTTCACCATATAATTGAAATAAAAAAGCTGAGTGTATATGATCACGTTTAAATGTACAGAGTAAAGTTGATAACATCATATTGGAGGAAAACAAAATCACTTGTGGGGCACACTGCATGTTCAAAGCGAGAGGAGATGACTCCAGAAAAACATCGTCAAAACCATTCTATTTTTCGGGGTGAAATCAAAGTTGAGAGAGATACAGTTGAAGTCAGAAGTTTACATAAACCTTATCCAAATAAACTGAGTTTAAAATGTTTCACAATGCCTGACATTTAATCCTAGTAAACATTCCCTGTTTCAGGTCAGTTAGGATCACCACTTTATTTGAAGAAAGTGAAATGTCAGAATAATTGTAGAGAGAATGATTTATTTACTTTCTTGCCACATCTTTGGAAGTATGCTTGGGGTCATTGTCCATTTGGAAGACCAAGTTCCGTCCAAGATTTAACTTCCTGACTGATATCCTGAGAAGTTGCTTCAATATATCCACAATTTCCCTCCCTCATGATGCCATCTATTTTGTGAAGTGCACCAGTCCCTCCTGCAGCAAAGAACCCCCACAACATGCTGCCACCCCCATGCTTCACGGTTGGGATGGTGTTCTTTGGTTTGCTAGCCTCCCCCTTTTTCCTCCATACATAACGATGCTCATTATGGCCAAACAGTTCAATTTTTGTTTCATCAGACCAGAGGACATTTGTCCAAAAAGTACAATATTTGTCTCCATGTGCAGTTGCAAACCGGAGTCTGGCTTTTTTATGGCGGTTTTGGAGCAGTGGCTTCTTCCTTGCTCAGCGGCCTTTCAGGTTATGTCGATATAGGACTCATTTTACTGTGGATATAGATACTTTTGTACCCGTTTCCTCCAGCATCTTCACAAGGTCCTTTGCTGTTGTTTTGGGATTGATTTGCACTTCTCACCAAAGTACGTTCATCTCTAGGAGACAGAACGCGTCTCCTTCCTGAGCGGTATGATGGCTGCATCGTCCCATGGTGTTTATAATTGCGTACTATTGTTTGTACAGATGAACGTGGTACCTTCAGGCGTTTTGAAATTGCTCCCAAGGATGAACCAGACTTGTGGTCTAAAATGTTATTTTCTGAGGTCTTGACTGATTTCTTTTGATTTCCTATGATGTAAAGCAGAGGCACGGTGTTTGAAGGTAGACCTTGAAATACATCCACAGGTACACCTCCAATTGACTCAAATGATGTCAATTAGCCTATCAGAAGCTTCTAAAGCCATGACATCATTTTCTGGAGTTTTCTAAGCTGTTTAAAAAGGCACAGTCAACTTAGTGTATGTAAACTTCTGACCCACTGAAATTGTGATACAGTGAATTATAAGTGAAATAATCTGTCTGTAAACAATTGTTGGAAAAATGACTTGTCATGCACAAAGTAGATGTCCTAACCGACTTGCCAAAACTATAATTTGTTAACAAGAAATTTGTGGAGTGGTTGAAAAAACGAGTTAATGATTCCAACCTAAGTGTATGTAAACTTCCTACTTCCACCGTCTGTCTGTTCATTGGTTATGTCATAGCTCATTTGTAAACAAAATATTAATATACTTTTAGCTAACACTTAATTCGCAAAAATGTGTTAGTGGGTTTTGGTGATTTCAGAACAAAACAAAAGGCTGCATTGCCCCCCTAATCTGATAGTGGGGTGTTCGATGCCTAGTCTCCTTTATGGCTCAAATCAGGTGCCTACAGAGTACATATACCATAGACATGTGACGTGTCCTACCTGGAGGAAGCATGCCGTCTCATAAAGGGGCTCCACGGTGTTGTCGTTAATAGTCAGGTTGCCTGTATAGGCATATGTGATGATCATCTGCAGGGTGGCTGGGTTCACGTTCCTCAGCTGAACATGACTCTGTTTACTCTCAGACAGACCACTCATAAACATGGCCCTGAAGAGGAGAGGAGAACAGGACAGAGTTACTCTCAGACAGACCAATAAGGCTCTGGGCAAAAGTAGTGCACGTGGTAGGGAATAGGATGCTTTTTGGGCCACTGCGGTAGACTGTCAATCCCAGCAGCCCCAGTTGAACTCAGGCATGAGACTAAAACCAGTGACCAGACCACAGCATGTTCTCTGGCTGTGTACTCTGCTCTGTGGCTCAACACCCCAGCCAGCCATAGCGTCCTCCCCCCTCCTGACACCCACAGAAGGAAACCTCTAGAAGCGTCCACCCTCCCTCCCGACACAGCCGTATCCTTGAAAAGCACCCCCCCCCCCCCATATCCTCTAGAAGCGTCCTCCCTCCCGACACAGCCGTATCCTTGAGAAGCACCCCCCCCCCCATATCCTCTAGAAGCGTCCTCCCTCCCGACACAGCCGTATCCTTGAGAAGCACCCCCCCCCCCCCATATCCTCTAGAAGCGTCCTCCCTCCCGACACAGCCGTATCCTTGAGAAGCACCCCCCCCCCCCCATATCCTCTAGAAGCGTCCTCCCTCCCGACACAGCCGTATCCTTGAGAAGCACCCCCCCCCCCCACCCGGCGGTATCCTCTAGTGTCATCCTCCTCCTACACTCTCCACTTCCTCATTCCCCAGCAGATCAACTACTCATTCATACTGTGTAACCATGGTGTGCCCCTCTCACACTCACTCTGAAATCTGTATCCCAAATGGCACCCTATTCCCTACATAGTGCACTACTTTAGCCCAGGGCTCATAGGAGAACATTTATGGTGGTTTGTTTACTGCTCACAACAGGATCTGGATCTGCCAGGGTCATGCTCTGGATGTTACACAACGCTGCAGGCATCCCCCTGCCTGGCCCCCCTCCCCAGGTCTGTGTGCGTGACAAGGCTTCCCTTTCCCTGCAGCGAGGGGAGGAGGGACACCTCTCGAGGAGGGAAGAGAAGGGGGGGGGGGGGCGACCTCTGAACCCTAGAGGGGAAATGCTTTGCATGTTGTCACCGCATATCGAGTGGCGTGTGTGGGAACCAGTGTAGAGCTTGTTCCAGGTTGCACCCTATATACTGTTGACCTGGGCCCATAGGCAGTAGGGTGCCGTTTGGGACACAACCCATGGTCTAATAACGGTTGCTGTTTACTAAGACATATATAGAGGTATGCGGTATGTTACTGTTTGTCCGCACCTTTTATTTAACCCTGATTTAACCAAGTAGGCCAAGATAACGCAAAGCAGACAAAACAAAGCTTGCATCTCCCTCGGCAACAGTTATTGGTAATATTCCCCAAACAAATGATTTGAACCCGTGGTTCAGGAAGTATCCCAGGGGCTTCTGAAAGAAGCACAACATTAGATGACTAAAGTGCTGCAGTTGAAAGTAGAGTCCCAAATGGAACCCTATATATATAGTGTACTACTTTTGACCAGAGACTTAATAGGGTGCCATTTGGGACACATACCAGGAGTGACTTAATGGTTTCCCCCAATAGGCCTGCTGCTGTACTGTAGTACTGGTACGGGACGTTCTGCTGAACAGAACAGGACAGTGACTCACCTGAAATACAAGCTGCAAGAGACAGTACAGTGGACTACATAGGGGCCCATAGACCTGTCCTCTGGTCAAAAGTAGTACACTACGTAGGGAACGTGGAGTTAACTCACCTGAAATAGGAGCTGCATGTGGCCAGGACCATCTTGTGACAGGGGAACTCGTGGTCCTCCACCAGCAACACCACGTCAGTTAGTAACTTCTGTTCATAAAACAACTTGAGCTGCTCTAGCAGGGAGACAGCGTAGTCCGTGTTGACTGGCCTGCGCTCATTGAGATCCGACATCGTTGCATCCCATGAAATCGCGCCCCCAGTTTCAGTAGTTAACAAAGCCGGTAAAAGAACCGGGCTCCAAAACCAACCTGGAAAGTATGTTGGGTTTTTTATTTATTAAGAAAAATAAAAAAAAAAGTCCCAGAGAGACACCAGTGTTGGATGATCGACAGAACAGGCGTGTCCCAGGACCAGGTTAAAGTACTTCTGCAGCAAAAAAACAAAACAGCAACTCCTCCTGTTCCCCACTGATGGATGAGCAGTTAGGGAGACCAATCAGGTTGGTTCCTCTCTCAGCAGGGAGACCAATCAGGTAGCATCCTCCAACTGGGCTCTCTATCTGTAGGGCGTTGTCTAGAACCTCCAGAGTATACCAGTCAGTTCTGGTGGGTCAGTCTCGGCTGTGTTGTCCCTCCTTGCTCTGTATAGCCCAGACAGACAGGTCTCTCTCAGGGCATAGAGAGAGACAGACGGGCAGGCACAGGGGACTGGATGGAGGTAGTGGGGACAGAGACTGTGGTGGTGGGATGGTGACACTGCTACATCAGTTCTGGGCTGAAAACACACAACAGAATCAAACCACTTTAAATCAATCAAATCAGGTCCAGGATACAGAAACCCTAGTTGTTTATATAGTGCACTACTTTAGCACACCTACTCATTCAAGGTTTTTTTCTTTCTTTTTACTATTTTCTACATTGTAGAATAATAGTGAAGACATCAAAACTATGAAATAACACATATGGAATCATGTAGTAACCAAAATAAAAAACAATTTCATATTAGAGATTCTTTAAAGTAGCCACCCTTTGCCTTGATGACAGCGTGACACTCTTGGCATTCTCAACCAGCTTCATGAGGTAGTCACCTGGAATGCATTTCAATTAACAGGTGGGCCTTAAAAGTTAATTTGTGGAATTTCTTTCCTTCTTAATGTGTTTGAGCCAATCAGTTGTGACAAGGGCATTGGTAAATTGGTAAACTCTGATTTACCACCCCAAGATATCCCTGCACAACGTCTATTTGCGCCCCTACTGGATGGAAACTACAAATGTAAAGGCTGTGCTCAATGCAATGGCACTTATAAATGTAGATCCTTACAACACCCCCAAACAGGGAAACAGATCCCAATCAAAGGTGTTATCACATGCTCCTCCACTAAAGCAGTCATCTTATAACTTGTCCTTGTGGTAAAACTTGTGGGTAAAACAAAGCGTGAATTAAAAGTACGTATCTCGGAGCATCGTAACACCATTAGGTGCCTAAACCCGACTTACCCAGTTGTGTCCCACTTTTTGCAAGAAAACCACTCGATTTCGTCTCTACATTATATTGGCGCGGAACATGTCACCCTCCCTAGGAGAGGGGGTGACCTCGACAATTTATTGTTAAAACGAGAGGCTGCCTGGATCTTTAATTTAAAGACCCTAGCTCCCTTCAGTCTCAAAGTAGACTTTGATTCTTGCGATTCTGCTATTGTACCTTTTTGTAGGCTTATGTAGCCAAATTGTATCTATGATCGTACGCTATCCATTTACGTTTTGTATGCCATTTTACATTTAAGTCATTTCGCAGACGCTCTTATCCAGAGCGACTTACAAGTACATACATTCATACTTTTTATTTTTAATAAATATATGAGAATTAACCAATGATACCAGGCCACACCTGGCCATGATTACAGACACCTGTGTGTGTCTTTTCACACTATATAAACGAGTCATCCCGCAGTGTTTGTCATTACACCCTGATGAAGACAGCTTGTCTGTCGAAACGTTGGACATAAATATTTCTGCATCTGATCTCCTAGATCAGCTCGCCGTTATATATTTTTAAGTGTTCCCCGCCGCTAGCCAGCAACAGGTGTGCGTTTCTTTTGCCTCTAGATTAATTTGAAGAATCTAAAATATATTTTGATTTGTTTAACACTTTTTTTTTTGTTAATACATTATTTAATAGTTTTGATGTCTTCATCAGGAAAAAACCCTGGAATGAGTTGGTGTCCAAACTTTTGACTGGTGCGGTATATCTTATCACTCTCTCCCCTCAGCCTATCAGATCAGCCCACATCCCTTCTGCATGAGAAAAGTGCACTGTCAACAATCTGGTCTACCCTTGCAGGTCACTTCCCTCCCTCCCTCCATCCATCCATCCATTCTCCTATCCCTCCCTCCGCTTGGAGAGACTCATTGCACTCGCTGACAGCCAGACAGCTACGTGCCTGTGTCTGTCTAGCAATTGGCAGCCTGACACAGGGAGAGTGACACACTGATAAAAACCCAGATTCACTTGTTAATGGGGCACTACTAAGCGCACCATAAAAAGTGTGTTTAAAAATCAAAACTAGAGCACAGCTTTGTAAGCCAACACCAAGCATAGGTTGTCCCAAATGGCACCCTAATGCCTAGATTGGTCAAAAGTAGTAACACTATGTAGGGAATAGGGAGCCATTTGGAACACAATAGTCATATCCTGGATGACTTTAGCCTCCATCCCTGGCACGATGCCATGCTACAAAGCTATCAGGGCACTTTTATTATCAACCCATTGGCTGAAAATAAATGGTGCAGTCTACCCTATACAGTCCTACCAATGCCAAACTAAGGCAATTGGTGACCCAAACAGCACATTTCTCCACGTTAGCCATGTCTGCGTTTACACAGGCAGCCCAATTCTGAGAGAGAGATAGGATCTATAGCTATCCATCTCCCTGGCCTGCAGTCAAATGTAGGCCTATAAATAATTTATTATTTGCCTCAAACAGCAAGTAAACAAAGTCTGTCATTCTCAATGGATGTAAAAAAAATAAATAATAATTGTTCCTCAATGTAGCCTAGTTGAAAAATATTTACAGCTCTATCCCTTTCGATAACCACTCAGCAATGTCGAAACAGTAATGCTCCGGTGGAAACTTCATAAAATATGCCTACATGATTACTTCTTATCCCTTAAGCAAATAGCCTACAGCAGTGTCTGGAGCGGGAAACTGAGGCCAAGAATATTTGATACAATGTTGCAAGTTTGCTAGCACCAGCTTCTGGCTGGACCAAATTAATAGTTGATACAACTTGTCAAGTTCCTTGCAGAGAGGCCATGCATAGCCAATGTGATTTATAGGATAATTTTAAATCAGGATAATTTCTACCTGTGATGGTTTTTATTTTTTGGCTTTACATATTGACAATAGAAGTTAAAAATATAAAAGTTTAATTTCGTTATAATTTTGATTAACCACATGACATTGAGATATGAAGATTATAAATGAAACTGTTCGACAAACATTTGCATATGAAAATCTTAACTGGTACACAGCTCAGTAGTAATGGTAGGATAACCTGGCACTCCACATGGAAAAGGTTATCGACCGCTGGTGTAGCCTATACCGGTAACTTCAGAACCTCAATGGCAGAATCTGCGAAGGCCCGCAACAGGAGGGTCGGGAGGTTTTTCTTCTGGTTACGCTATATTGATCTGGCTCCCTCTTCGGTAAGGATGTCGTGTAATGCATAACTAACGTTAGCAACTAGCAAACACTCGTGGGTCTGAATTTTTAATCGCAGTGTTTAAAGCGTCAAACAAGCTCAATAGTCTATACTGTATATGGAAAAATACGTTTTAAAGAATTGACTACGCTCGGTCGAGGGAGATTTTATTTATTCGGGGACAGCCGTAACTGGCAACATTGATGGCGGCCATGCACCAAAACATGGTGTACTACTAGTTAGGATAATCACGTTGGCCATCTCACTTCACATGCCAATGTCGTGATTCGTGCGTTTATGCCCTCCTCCCCACAACATGGGACATGACGCTGGCTAACATAAATATGACCAACTTTAGCCTGTGTACCGCCTGAAACCTTATTGTAGGTAGCTAGCTGCCTAACGTTAGCCAACTAGCTATCGGTTGGTTAGCACACTCGTCTAGCTAACGTTAGCATAGCCAGCTAAAAGCTGTTGTATTGAATTTAGAGCGCTGAAAACTCAATTGATACCATTTGTGGTAGTTAGCTAGTTTAACTAGAACATCACGAATGTTTGCTAGTTGCTAACGTTAGTTATGCATTACATGAAATCCTTACTGCTATTCACGGTCACTATGTAAAAAGAACTCTTAACTTAGTTGATTGGTTAACTTGGTGACTAATTTCATGGTGATAATTCAAATCAATGTATATACATCTGGTTAGTTAGCGGATTAGCTAGCAAAATTAACTGGTTATCTAGTCAGTGTTATCACGTAAGTTAACGTTACTTTTGTCAGTGCTAGTTACCTTAACATTCTGGCTACTGGGTTAGTAAGCTAATGTCAGCTAGCTGCATGGGTTACTGCCCCATTTTTCTACTTCTCAACCCCCCCCACACACTTCAAAACATGGATAAGCAAGCCAGGCCTTCAGTGGATGTGATGACTAGCTAGGTAGCTACTCACCTTTCTTTTTTCGAACCATTTATTCCTTAAAAGTTTGATTGCCAGGTCCCACGCAGTCTAGTCGTTGGTTATAACGTTGGCTAGTTCGCAAAAAGCGGCAGCTGCTCTTCCCTTCCGGGTACTTCTTGCCCAGACTTACACCCACACATATCATGAAAACCAAAGTATTCAGTTAGCTACAGTGATGGACTAAAAATCATATCAATTACGAATTTGAAATCTACCGTTAGGTCCATATTGGTTTCCAGCAAGCTCATAGATCTAACTAAGCACGCAGGTAAATAACAAGCAACGTAACGCTAGCTAGCTTTTGAGGATAACTAGCGTGAGCTGGCTAACAAGCGACAGTTACATTATAAGCTAGCTATGTTTGTTAGGATTTTAAACAAACATTCCTTACAAAAGCTAATTTAAGCGCTATTCCAGCATATTCGATGCCGACCGGTCTTCTCTTGCTATTACAGAAAGCGGCACGCTACGCAAAGATAGTAACTAGCTCCGGAAGCCGAATTTACACAATTACGACAGAAGCAACCAGCAAGACACCTTTATACAAAACGCTGGCGCCGGTTTCCACTAATTACCACAGCCACAAAGTCAAAATGGATTATGTCGTTCAAATTCATGAAAACAACAATTTGCTTTTTTCGTCTTAATGTAGGGTTAGGCATAAGGTTAGTAGTATGGTTAGGTTTAAAATCAGATTTAAAAAATATATATAAATGGTAGAAATAGGCGGGGTCTATGACTTTGTGGCCGTGGTAACTAGTGACGACCGCAGTGCAAGACACCAGAGGCTAAATGAGGATACTGGGCATGCGCCCAAAAAAACTCAGCGAGGGGATTCTATCAATGCACCGGGTTAGCGTTGATTGCGTTCGATTTGGAACCGGGCTGCATCCCGGCCACCTTGTGTGCAACCACTGTTCTGGCCGACGGCAAAGTCAGTTAAAAACAAGTGATGTAGGTTAAACACGTGGGGTAGGGAGTAATAATAATATAATATGCCATTTAGCAGCCCATGCTATCCAAAGTCACTTAAAGTCATGCGTGCATACAATGAGTTGTCATTGATCATGACTCTCGGTTCCATGACATTACAAATAAGAGTCATAGGATGCTCTGTAGCGGTGAGCTTTGTTAAGAGTCTGAACATGTATCACGCATCGCTTGCGGTACTTTTTTTAGAAGCATTCATATCTGTGAGAAATAATGTAATACTTTTTTAAAAGGGTTAAACAGATACACCTTTAATAGGGTTATAGTTTCCACACGGCCATATTTCCATGTTACAGGGCTTGTTTACTGAAGATGGGGTGAACTATCTGTGCTAATTAGCTGTCGGCGTCTCTGAACACCTGTATGTAAACGGAAGACAAAAGCCACAAACTTGTCACTGAAAAATACTGTAGGCTGCAACTGTGTTAAAACAGGTTAAAACAGGGTACAGTAAGTGTATGTTTTACATTTGTGGAATTATTTTGATGTGATATGAAAGTAGACGGGTTTATGTTTTTCGAACCATACCGTATTTGGGAATAGATTCACGTTTAGATTAAGTATTTTGGTCTTCCAAAGCCAATTCTCACTTTGAACATAACAGGTCCTTGGACTTCATGGACTAAGGAGTAATGTTAGGCACCTATAGTCCAGTAATGGGCTAACAATGAGTAAAATGCAGTGTTTTCACATGTAGAAGTGATGCATGTGATAAACGCTTTATCTGCCTTCGCAATGAAAACTAGTTAGAAAATTCTAACATGTATGTTAAGGAAAGGAGATGTATTTTTTTCTGAACTATGCACCATGCTGCATTGTTGACAATATAACCAAGCGTTGCAGATTACCATTAGAGTTGAGCAGGGTGCGCCTCCCTTACCGGCACATTGACGGGATATAGCCCGGTTCAACCAGGGCCATCTTAATCAAATCCCCCCCCCCCCAGTCCATCTTCAACTGTCTCTCCAAGGGAAATGGTGCACTTTTCTGAAAGAAAATGTTGGTGAAATGTAAAAAAGGGGTGAAAGAACAAATAAACTAGGAGGGGGATCCCGTGTAAGTGTGTGGGAAAGGGAGTTGAACGGGAGTATGTAGTTCTAGAGGTGTGGGAGGGAGGGAGGGAGGGGGGGGGGGGGGGGGGGGAGATATGTTAATAGTGAACTTTTACAACCTGTGTAAGAGACTAGGTTTGATGGTCCTTTAAGAATGTAGAAGGTCAAGATAGGAGACGGGTAATGTGGTGTGGGGATTCTAATGCTCATAGTACGCTCTGGGGAGAGGGTTACGGACTGATGTAAATGGATAAGTGTTGGAGGAACTACCGGATGAGAAAAGGCTTGTGAGTCTTAATGATGGCCCGGGGGACCTAGGTTTAACCCAGTAACTGGATATGAATCTGCTCTGGGTCTTAATCTGATCTACAGTTCAATGGCAGGCAGATGTAGTTGGTCGGTTTAGGAGGAATCTACAGTGGATAGTTGTCACTATCCTATCATGTGTACTCTAAGATGGTGGAAGATTTAGTAGGCAATGGATTGAGGAGATGGATATTTGGGAAAGCGGAGTGGGGTCAGTTTCAGGAGTTGTGGGAACTGGAGCTGTCTCAGGTTGATCTCAATTCAGATATAGAAACAGTGAATGATGGAGTAAGAACAGAAATAGTAGGAGCCTCAAGGCCGGTGATTCCTATGGGTACATGGGTCAGAAAGAGCAAGGCAGGTGATTCCTATGGGTACAGGAGGCAGAAAGAGCAAGCCAGGTGATTCCTATGGGTTCAGGGGGCAGAAAGAGCAAGCCAGGTGATTCCTATGGGTACAGGAGGCAGAAAGAGCAAGGCAGGTGATTCCTATGGGTACAGGAGGCAGAAAGAGCAAGGCAGGTGATTCCTATGGGTTCAGGGGGCAGAAAGAGTAACACAGTTCCCTGGTGAATCATTGTCAGGAGGAGACGGAGACAGTGGAACACATATTATTTTAGTTCCATAAATATGTGAGGGAAAGGGAGCGATTGCTATTAGATTTGAGGAGTAATGGGGTTGAAGATCCAATTTTAAGTGAACTGCTGGGGAAATCTTCAGGGGATGTAGTATTTAATTATGTATTTTCGTTTCCTTAGGGAGACGAGGATATTGGGTAGGATTTAAACCTCGAATCTCCCCCTTCTCTGGTCCACACTCCAGTCCAGTTGGTGGCGGTAATGCACCTTAAAGTTGGTTGCCGCCATAAAAATTCCCCAAAAATAAGAAACGGATGATAAACGCAGGTGTAATCTCTAAAAAATGATTGAACAGTGAGGGCGTTATCCGTAGTTCAAACTATTGAAGGGGGGTGCGTTGTTTTATTTAGCATAGTTTTGAAAGATTAAAACAACCAAGTCTGCCAAGAAAAATTGCTCAGTAGGAACCTCGTTTGATTGACAGCAGAAAAGTTTTTCCAATTTAACACGGTGTCGTTGTAAAATAGTCCTAATCTAATTTTCAGCGCTCTCATTTTGATAATCATTGGATACGTCAGAAAATGGACGGTAGGCCAACTAATCACATTTCCCCTGGCCCAGTCTATTTAACTGTCAAATGTTCTGAAAGTTTAAATGTTTAAGTCTCACTGTAACCCATTTATAGACGGTAGTTACCTTTTTAGCGCCCATTGTTAATAGTGATTTTCTTCTAGCATAGTGCTTGGGCTCTAGATCTGCACAATAGTCTAGGCATTATGTGCATTCCTGGTAATAGGACTACACGTCCCCTGTGCTGCGGACTGGCTCGTACGTAAACCATCCTCCATTCGGGCTGCAAAGGCATCATTTTCCTCAAGCTTTAATGGCGAGAAGTAAGGGAAACATGCGTACTTTCTTTGAGGAAGCTGTTTTCCACAAAGTTGTCCGAAAATACTAAAATGGTGTGAAATTGTTTCATAAAGAAAGTAAGCACATTTTCCATTAACGCCATTTTGCCATTAAACCTAGTTAAGGATATAAATGATTCCTTTGCAGCTGAATGGATGTGATGCTAACTGTCCCGTCCACTGGGAGTACGAGTGTTTTACCGGGAATGCACATCAAGCCGAGATCGTGCCTGGTCGCTAGATCAGCACAATCGGCTACTTCTGGCCGGAGGAATGCTGTTAAAAGCCCCTACTGTCGTTATGATTTTTCCCCCCGTGACGGCTACTGAAAGGTTTGTATCTTACAATAAAATGCCAAACTAATGTAAATATTAGATGTAACACGAAGTTATGCCCATGTGGGAACACGAATCACAACAAAGTAATTTATCCTGTTAAATAAAAACGGGTTTAAGTGGTGTTATGATGAGTTCCTACATGGGCATAGCTTCATGTTACAGCGCCTATTTACAGCAGACATAGGCGGCCACCTGTGCTAATTAGTTATCTTGGGTGCGACAAACACCTTTTGTGTAAGCATAACATAAATCAGTGTTTTTACATTTTCATGCTATATTTGGAATTGTATAAAATGTATGCAATCAAATTTCCACAAATGTTTCTGTGCCAATGCACCACACAACCAATAAACAAAGCATACCAACTTCGGGCACTTCAATATCTTCAACACCACAAATTGACTATGTCAATTTTAGACAAACAGAAAATACATCCCTCCCTACTCAGTATGGAAGGTTTGGCTTGGCATTCCTCCCTACCCAGTATGGAAGGCTTGGCTTGGCATTCCTCCCTACCCAGTATGGAAGGCTTGACTTTGCATTCCTCCCTACCCAGTATGGAAGGCTTGGCTTGGCATTCCTCCCTACCCAGTATGGAAGTCTTGGCTTGGCATTCCTCCCTACCCAGTATGGAAGGCTTGGCTTGGCATTCCTCCCTACCCAGTATGGAAGGCTTGGCTTGGCATTCCTCCCTACCCAGTATGGAAGGCTTGGCTTGGCATTCCTCCCTACCCAGTATGGAAGGCTTGGCTTGGCATTCCTCCCTACCCAGTATGGAAGGCTTGGCTTGGCATTCCTCCCTACCCAGTATGGAAGGCTTGGCTTGGCATTCCTCCCTACCCAGTATGGAAGGCTTGGCATTCCTCCCTACCCAGTATGGAAGGCTTGGCATTCCTCCCTACCCAGTATGGAAGGCTTGGCATTCCTCCCTACCCAGTATGGAAGGCTTGGCATTCCTCCCTACCCAGTATGGAAGGCTTGGCATTCCTCCCTACCCAGTATGGAAGGCTTGGCATTCCTCCCTACCCAGTGTGGAAGGCTTGGCATTCCTCCCTACCCAGTGTGGAAGGCTTGGCATTCCTCCCTACCCAGTGTGGAAGGCTTGGCATTCCTCCCTACCCAGTGTGGAAGGTTTGGCATTCCTCCCTACCCAGTGTGGAAGGTTTGGCATTCCTCCCTACCCAGTGTGGAAGGCTTGGCATTCCTCCCTACCCAGTGTGGAAGGCTTGGCATTCCTCCCTACCCAGTGTGGAAGGCTTGGCATTCTCTGAATGTCATTACACTTTTTGTTGTTTTGTAACAGATTTGTCTTTCCATTCATCAAATGGCTGCGGCACAGTTTGGATATTTATTTATTTATTTGTCAGTTAAATGTTTGAAAGTTGTTATGGTTGATATGGCTTTAAGTTGCTTTGGTTGTTTGTGCCACTCAACTGCGCCGGTATATTAAAATGTGTTCTTACCAGATTGACTCTTTATCTTTAACAGGAATTATTAGTCTCTGGGTCTCAGCCAACAACAGGGGTGTGAACAGTTTGGGGTCACATGGGTTGTGAGCTGGTTTGTTACTACACCAATAAATCATAATATCCATCCGGACCTTTGTGTGACTGGACCTTTTCAAATAGTACTTCAGTACCCTGGTTTCAGATGTTTGGGAGTGGCAGGTAGCCTAGTGGTTAGAGTGTAGAGGTGGCAGGTAGCCTAGTGGTTAGAGTGTAGAGGTGGCAGGTAGTCTAGTGGTTAGTGTAGAGGCGGCAGGTAGCCTAGTGGTTAGAGTGTAGAGGCGGTAGGTAGCCTAGTGGTTAGAGTGTAGAGGCGGCAGGTAGTCTAGTGGTTAGTGTAGAGGCGGCAGGTAGCCTAGTGGTTAGAGTGTAGAGGTGGCAGGTAGCCTAGTGGTTAGAGTGTAGAGGTGGCAGGTAGCCTAGTGGTAAGAGTGTAGAGGTGGCAGGTAGCCTAGTGGTTAGAGTGTAGAGGTGGCAGGTAGCCTAGTGGTTAGAGTGTAGAGGTGGCAGGTAGCCTAGTGGTTAGAGTGTAGAGGTGGCAGGTAGCCTAGTGGTTAGAGTGTAGGGGTGGCAGGTAGCCTAGTGGTTAGAGTGTAGGGGAGGCAGGTGGCCTAGTGGTTAGAGTGTCGGGGAGGCAGGTGGCCTAGTGGTTAGAGTGTCGGCGCGGCAGGTGGCCTCGCGGTTAGAGTGTCGGCGCGGCAGGTGGCCTCGCGGTTAGAGTGTCGGCGCGGCAGGTGGCCTCGCGGTTAGAGTGTCGGCGCGGCAGGTGGCCTCGCGGTTAGAGTGTCGGCGCGGCAGGTGGCCTCGCGGTTAGAGTGTCGGCGCGGCAGGTGGCCTCGCGGTTAGAGTGTCGGCGCGGCAGGTGGCCTCGCGGTTAGAGTGTCGGCGCGGCAGGTGGCCTCGCGGTTAGAGTGTCGGCGCGGCAGGTGGCCTCGCGGTTAGAGTGTCGGCGCGGCAGGTGGCCTCGCGGTTAGAGTGTCGGCGCGGCAGGTGGCCTCGCGGTTAGAGTGTCGGCGCGGCAGGTGGCCTCGCGGTTAGAGTGTCGGCGCGGCAGGTGGCCTCGCGGTTAGAGTGTCGGCGCGGCAGGTGGCCTCGCGGTTAGAGTGTCGGCGCGGCAGGTGGCCTCGCGGTTAGAGTGTCGGCGCGGCAGGTGGCCTCGCGGTTAGAGTGTCGGCGCGGCAGGTGGCCTCGCGGTTAGAGTGTCGGCGCGGCAGGTGGCCTCGCGGTTAGAGTGTCGGCGCGGCAGGTGGCCTCGCGGTTAGAGTGTCGGCGCGGCAGGTGGCCTCGCGGTTAGAGTGTCGGCGCGGCAGGTGGCCTCGCGGTTAGAGTGTCGGCGCGGCAGGTGGCCTCGCGGTTAGAGTGTCGGCGCGGCAGGTGGCCTCGCGGTTAGAGTGTCGGCGCGGCAGGTGGCCTCGCGGTTAGAGTGTCGGCGCGGCAGGTGGCCTCGCGGTTAGAGTGTCGGCGCGGCAGGTGGCCTCGCGGTTAGAGTGTCGGCGCGGCAGGTGGCCTCGCGGTTAGAGTGTCGGCGCGGCAGGTGGCCTCGCGGTTAGAGTGTCGGCGCGGCAGGTGGCCTCGCGGTTAGAGTGTCGGCGCGGCAGGTGGCCTCGCGGTTAGAGTGTCGGCGCGGCAGGTGGCCTCGCGGTTAGAGTGTCGGCGCGGCAGGTGGCCTCGCGGTTAGAGTGTCGGCGCGGCAGGTGGCCTCGCGGTTAGAGTGTCGGCGCGGCAGGTGGCCTCGCGGTTAGAGTGTCGGCGCGGCAGGTGGCCTCGCGGTTAGAGTGTCGGCGCGGCAGGTGGCCTCGCGGTTAGAGTGTCGGCGCGGCAGGTGGCCTCGCGGTTAGAGTGTCGGCGCGGCAGGTGGCCTCGCGGTTAGAGTGTCGGCGCGGCAGGTGGCCTCGCGGTTAGAGTGTCGGCGCGGCAGGTGGCCTCGCGGTTAGAGTGTCGGCGCGGCAGGTGGCCTCGCGGTTAGAGTGTCGGCGCGGCAGGTGGCCTCGCGGTTAGAGTGTCGGCGCGGCAGGTGGCCTCGCGGTTAGAGTGTCGGCGCGGCAGGTGGCCTCGCGGTTAGAGTGTCGGCGCGGCAGGTGGCCTCGCGGTTAGAGTGTCGGCGCGGCAGGTGGCCTCGCGGTTAGAGTGTCGGCGCGGCAGGTGGCCTCGCGGTTAGAGTGTCGGCGCGGCAGGTGGCCTCGCGGTTAGTGTCGGCGCGGCAGGTGGCCTCGCGGTTAGAGTGTCGGCGCGGCAGGTGGCCTCGCGGTTAGAGTGTCGGCGCGGCAGGTGGCCTCGCGGTTAGAGTGTCGGCGCGGCAGGTGGCCTCGCGGTTAGAGTGTCGGCGCGGCAGGTGGCCTCGCGGTTAGAGTGTCGGCGCGGCAGGTGGCCTCGCGGTTAGAGTGTCGGCGCGGCAGGTGGCCTCGCGGTTAGAGTGTCGGCGCGGCAGGTGGCCTCGCGGTTAGAGTGTCGGCGCGGCAGGTGGCCTCGCGGTTAGAGTGTCGGCGCGGCAGGTGGCCTCGCGGTTAGAGTGTCGGCGCGGCAGGTGGCCTCGCGGTTAGAGTGTCGGCGCGGCAGGTGGCCTCGCGGTTAGAGTGTCGGCGCGGCAGGTGGCCTCGCGGTTAGAGTGTCGGCGCGGCAGGTGGCCTCGCGGTTAGAGTGTCGGCGCGGCAGGTGGCCTCGCGGTTAGAGTGTCGGCGCGGCAGGTGGCCTCGCGGTTAGAGTGTCGGCGCGGCAGGTGGCCTCGCGGTTAGAGTGTCGGCGCGGCAGGTGGCCTCGCGGTTAGAGTGTCGGCGCGGCAGGTGGCCTCGCGGTTAGAGTGTCGGCGCGGCAGGTGGCCTCGCGGTTAGAGTGTCGGCGCGGCAGGTGGCCTCGCGGTTAGAGTGTCGGCGCGGCAGGTGGCCTCGCGGTTAGAGTGTCGGCGCGGCAGGTGGCCTCGCGGTTAGAGTGTCGGCGCGGCAGGTGGCCTCGCGGTTAGAGTGTCGGCGCGGCAGTTAGCCATTTTGAGGATGCTGCAATTCTATTTTGGGACAAACGTGTGCAAGTCTACAGGAGACTTTAGAAGTAGCCTAATCAGGTTAAAACATTGTGACTGGTTGTGTTTATGCCACACAAAAGGTAATACATTTTGAAAGTTAAATGATAAATATTTAGGCTATATTGAAGCGTTAGGTTCTTGGTGCATAAGGAAACAGTGGCTTGGATTGGATGTCTTCACTGCAGCCTGAAGTAGAATTTTGTACTCACTTGAAAACAGTAATGCATTTATTTATTGTATTGTGGTGTTATATGATAGTCTAGGGAGGATAATTGTGTTGTTCCTAAACAAGATCAATAAGGGAGATTTGAGTCTGGTGTCTCATGTCTTCACTGTTCTTTAATGCATAACGATCCGCCTCTCCACTCCCCATCAGCTATTCATATTGAACATTGATGCAGCATTGAATGTGTTTATGTTTGGTATGATTGCTAGTTAGCCTGTTGCAGATCTGGACAAACTATCCACCTAGCACTATTGTCACTATGAATGGTGGATAGACAGACAAGTAGACTATATTGTCACTTTGAATGGTGGATAGCGGGCAGGATAGACAGACTAGTAGACTATATTGACCAGTGGTTTATAGTAAAAGTTAGCGTAAAAAAGCGTCATCCATAAGGGAAGTACCAAATATGGGGGAGGCGGAGGCAAGCAGATGAGTAAATATGGCTTGGATGGAAGAAATGACATAGTAAAACATGCAAAAGACCAAATGTAAACCGGGGGGGATAAATGCACTACCCTCTCCTGTGCCAAAAAAACACAACTATCCCCAAAGCAAAAATAAATAAAAAAAAGTTAGACAACCCTCCCCTTTTTTGAACCGCTCCAGTAAATGTGGAACTGTCCCTTATTTGAAACATTTCTAACTGACAGATAAGGGGCATATCAGCATATGTTTCCAAAACAGCCTGGTCCCAGATCTGTTGCCTCCTCCTGTAGCCTGGTCCCAGATCTGTTGCCTCCTCCTGTAGCCTGGTCCCAGATCTGTTGCCTCCACCTGTAGCCTGGTCCCAGATCTGTTGCTTCCTCCTGTAGCCTGGTCCCAGATCTGTTGCTTCTTCCTGTAGCCTGGTCCCAGATCTGTTGCTTCCTCCTGTAGCCTGGTCCCAGATCTGTAGCTTCCTCCTGTAGCCTGGTCCCAGATCTGTAGCTTCCTCCTGTAGCCTGGTCCCAGATCTGTAGCCTCCTCCTGTAGCCTGGTCCCAGATCTGTTGCTTCTTCCTGTAGCCTGGTCCCAGATCTGTAGCCTCCTCCTGTAGCGTGGTCCCAGATCTGTAGCCTCCTCCTGTAGCGTGGTCCCAGATCTGTAGCCTCCTCCTGTAGCGTGGTCCCAGATCTGTAGCCTCCTCCTGTAGCCTGGTCCCAGATCTGTAGCCTCCTCCTGTAGCCTGGTCCCAGATCTGTAGCCTCCTCCTGTAGCCTGGTCCCAGATCTGTAGCCTGGTCCCAGATCTGTAGCCTGGTCCCAGATCTGTAGCCTGGTCCCAGATCTGTAGCCTCCTCCTGTAGCCTGGTCCCAGATCTGTAGCCTCCTCCTGTAGCCTGGTCCCAGATCTGTAGCCTGGTCCCAGATCTGTAGCCTGGTCCCAGATCTGTAGCCTGGTCCTTTTTTTTCACACTGATTATTCATAATGGTAGTTGAATGTGATTGCTTTTATTAAATATGTTTGTTTTCTTATTGTGTGCTGAATTATATTGTTTTATACACGTGTATGTTTTGTTATTCTGTTTTTATTGTAATGTATACAGGGCTCTCTTGTGAAAGAGATTTTTAATCTAAAAAAAAAAATTTTTTTTTTATAGAAGGAAGCGAACACCCACAGTCGATGGAGAGCGATCAACACAACCAGCGGCAGGTCAACCACCCAAGGCCCTTCTTCTATGTTCAGCCGGCTTCTCAACCTTACTACAACATGTATCAAAATCAGTGGCATAATATGAACATCCCATATAACCACAACAACCCATATAACCACTACGCCTTACCTGGTTCAGGTAGGCCTACCTTTCATGTTTTTATGTCTGTGTCCCAAATAGCACCGTATTCCCTATATAGTGCACTACTTTAGACCAGGGCCCTATGGGCCACATAGTTCACTATAATAGGGAATAGGGTGCCATTTGAGACGTACACTTTTATTTCTCAAACCAGAATTATGGAGTATTAGTTTACAGTGGATGATTTTCATTGCCACAAATACACGACATGACCAAAAGTATGGTCTGCTCGTCGAACATCTCATTCCAAATACATGGGCATTAATAAGGAGTTGGTCCTCCCCTTTGCTGCTATAACAGCCTCCACTCTTCTGGGAAGGCTTTCCACTAGATGTTGGAACATTGCTGCTATAACAGCCTCCACTCTTCTGGGAAGGCTTTCCACTAGATGTTGGAACATTGCTGCTATAACAGCCTCCACTCTTCTGGGAAGGCTTTCCACTAGATGTTGGAACATTGCTGCTATAACAGCCTCCACTCTTCTGGGAAGGCTTTCCACTAGATGTTGGAACATTGCTGCTATAACAGCCTCCACTCTTCTGGGAAGGCTTTCCACTAGATGTTGGAACATTGCTGCTATAACAGCCTCTACTCTTCTGGGAAGGCTTTCCACTAGATGTTGGAACATTGCTGCTATAACAGCCTCCACTCTTCTGGGAAGGCTTTCCACTAGATGTTGGAACATTGCTGCTATAACAGCCTCTACTCTTCTGGGAAGGCTTTCCACTAGATGTTGGAACATTTCTGCGGGGATTTGCTTCCGCATTAGTGAGGTTGGGCGATTAGGCCTGGCTTGCAGTCGGCGTTCCAATTCATCCCAAAGGTGTTTGATGGGGTTGAGGTCAGGGCTCTGTGCAGGCCAGTCAAGGTCTTCCACACCGATCTCGACAATTCCACTTCTGTATGGACCTCGCTTTTTTTCAGCACCTCATCATGCTGAAACAGGAAAGTGACTTCCCCAAACTGTTGCCACAAAGTTGGAGGCACAGAATCGTCTAAAATGTCATTGTATGCTATAGCGTTAAGATTTCCCTTCACTTAAACTAGGTGGCCTAGCCCGAACCCTGAAAACCAGCCTCAGACCAGTATTCCTCTTCCACCAACTTTACAGTCTCCTGGCATCCATCAAACCCAGATCAGTCCGTGGGACTGCCAGAATGTAAGCGTGATTCATCACTCCAAAGAACACGTTTCCACTGCTCCAGAGTTCAATGGCGGTGAGCTTTATACCACTCCAGCTGACGGGTAGCGAATGGGCTTGTGTGCGATTACTCGGCCATGGAAACCAATTTCACGAAGCTCCAGATGAACAGTTCTTGTGGTGACGTTGCTTCCAGAGACAGTTTGGAACTCCGTAGTGAGTGTTGCTTCAGCACTCGGCGGTCCCGTTCTGTGAGCTTGTGTGGCTTACCACGTCGCGGCTGAGCCGTTGTTGCTCCTAGACGTTTTCACTTCACAATAACAGCACTTACGGTTGACCGGGGGCAGCTCTAGCAGGGTAGAAATTTGAAGAACTGACTTGTTGGAAAGGTGACATCCTATGACCGTGCCGCGTTGAAAGTCACTGATCTCTTCAGTCCGGGCCATTCTACTGCCAATGTTTGTCTATGGAGATTGCATGGCTGTCTGCTCAATTTTATACATCTGTCAGCAATGGGTGTGGCTGAAATAGCCAAATCCACTTGAAGGGGTGTTTTAAATACTTTTTGTATATATAGTGTGTTACTGCATGGTCATATTGTCTTGATAAAACCATATGTTCTCTACAGGAAGTTATCCCTTTGGACGTCCTAGTTCATACATGTCCCCATACCCGTACATGCAGTATCCTGGTCAATACATTGTTCCACACATGCATCCAGTTGATTACAGATGCATGTACGACCCAGCTCGTTTCTACCCACCTCCGGTGTATGACCCCATGTTCCACCACCAGCAGCAGCAACAACACGACAGTGTATGTAATTATTGTGCTCAGATGTATAAGACAACTTATGTATTTTTAAATGTTATATATTCAATTCATTAGATTATTAATGAATTCATTATTTAATTAGTTCATTCACCATCACCAGGCTCAGGCCCAGAGTGAGGTGGCCTGCTCGGAGGCTCAGACCCAGTCCAGTGATGCTCTGAACAAACTCCAGACCAACGAGAAGCAGGGCTCTGAGAAAGAGCTTGATTCCGGAGTTGTTTCCCAAGCTTCTGGAATCTTCTCGTCAGATAATAAGGAAGGGAAACGTGAGGTGGGGGGAGACATACACAGTAGTCATGGAGCCTCGTATGGTAAGTTGGAAAGCAGCCATTTGCAATCGTCGTCTCCACTGGCCAGGTTGTTCAGCGTCAGTGACTCCACAGCAGCGGTCTACGACGGCGAGTCGAGTCGGAGCCTTGGAGACCTGGGGCTTCAGGAGGGCTGGGCTGTAGACTCTGACGAGGAGCCCCCATTGGACAGCTCATCTGTTCACGAGGAGGATAACCAGGACACGCGGCATCATGATGAGGATGAGTCTCTTCATAGCTGTTCTTCTGAGAATCTTTGCCTCCTGTCTGCCGTCTCACAGTCAGATGACAGCCCCAGACCCGAAGACCCAGACAACCAGGCAGAGGAGGGGAGCGCCAATCCAGATGGTACTAGTTCCACTGAGGGACTTCTGAGGCCTCAGAGTCACTGCTCCAACCTGCTCTCCCCCCAGTCACTACCATCACCCTTAGCCTCTGACTGGCAAGCCTTAGAGAACATTAAACATGGAGAAGAAACGTTTGCTGTTCCAGATGGGAGTCTGTGTGAACTGGATGTTGACCCGTCCTACCAGATCCTCTATCTGCCCTTTGACAAGGTCACTTTTTTACTATACTTTCTATGAAATAGGTTTTTATAGCTGCATTGTTTGAGAGGAGAGCTTGTAAGTTAAGCATTTCATTATGTATTTGTATTGTCAAATAAACTTTTAATTTGATTTAAATTGACAAGGTGTTTACAGCAAGCGCTCTGCAGAAGGACGCCTCTGCTAGCTCCAGCGCTGCTCTGCTGTGTGAAGACCTCCAGGCCTCGCTGTCTTCTGGCCAGTCTCTCGCTACTTCCTCCACCACCCCAGTCCGTCACCACTACTACTGCCACCCACAGACGGCTCACGAGAGGCTCAGTGTCCTGTGTTCGTCCCTGGACGAGCTCTCTTCCCGGGACGAGATGTTCTCCACCGATCTGGAGGACGTGGATGTGTTTCCAGGATGTTCAGTCTACGCAGGGGGGAGGTTCTCTGCAGACCTCGGCGAGGCAGAGGTCAAGGAAGTCTGTCCCCAGTCCAAGAAGCTCATGTGCGTCTGCTGTGGATCGAGCCTGTTGAAAGGAGGAGGGGTGAGCAACAGGGTTAAAGTTGATCACAGCCCCAGGGTGTACGCCGCCGGGGACTCTGACGAGGTGGTCGAGCAGGAACAACGTGGATCTGTAAGGACGTGTGAGAGAACACACCCCAGTAGGGTGGTCGTGAAGAAGCACCCTGTCCACAAACACCAGCCTCTCCCTCTACACATCCGACATGCTCCCAAGCACAGCTGTAAGAGAGGCCAGTGGAGGGGGGCTATAGGGCCCGAGGAGCAGGAACCAGAGACAGTGCTGGTTGGATCAGAGCTGGAGTATTATGAAGGCCATGTGGTGGAGGGGAAGAGTGGACACGGAACTGGGGATAAGCAACACAGGACATGTAAAGGAAATTTTCATTGCTTTCCTTCCAAAATGGCGCCCTATTCCCTTACCGATGCACTTAACCATACATTTGCTCTATCTTATCTCTGCTGTAGATGGACTGTGCCGAGACAGTGTTAACACTTCAGATCCGGGCACATGGGAGAGTGGAGGTGCCAAGCCTAGACAGAAACCACACAGCTCACTGCCACGACAAGGTAACATAACCCAACCCTCGTCAATATATTTAATTGATTTTATCCTTCGGTCGTCCTAAATATCCGTGGTCGTATTTATAAAGCGTACAAAAGTAGGAATGCTAATGTAGGTTTAGTTTAGCTTTTATAGATCCTAATGAATGGACTCCCGGGACTCGTAATATGAGACGCAGTATGAATACCAACCCTGTCGCATGGATCAAATGTGTTTTCTATGAGTGAGTGTCTGATGGTTCTGGCCCGATTTTGTTCTCAGAGAGACTAGCACCGAGGAAAGCTCTGTCTAAGCCGCTGGTATACCAGAGAGTCAGAGATGAGGAAAATAATGACGATGATGATGACGAGGAGCCACAACGATTTCAGAGAAAGGTTTTCTTCATCTGCTCTTGTTTCACTATATTAGGTTATTTCCCAAATGGGACCCTATTCCCTTTATAGTGCACTAATTTTGTCAAAAGTGCACTATAAAAGGAGAATAGGGTGCCATTTGGTGGGGACTTATGTGTAATTTCGAGATGTTGGTCTATGAATCTACTTCTATTTATTTTTTTCTTCTCCAGGGTCCACCAAGAGAAGAGACACAAGGTTTTAATATCACATCATTGATGAAATCAAAGAAAATGTCACAAACAAAGAGCACTTAGTAAAATGCGTAACAGAAAATGTTTCGGATGGACACCATTTTGTTTTTGTGATGAATAAAACCAAGGAGACTTGAATGAAGCACTTCCAGGAGGTCCGTAGACACTGTCTGTTGGCTAGCACTGTACTGTATGTTGGTCAACTGGCCCCTCGGTCAGCACAGGGTTGGTGGCTTTGAACTTTAGATTTGAACTGTTGTGACCAGTGGATTATTAAAATGAATTTCATTACACACACTAGTCTGTCTGGTTTATTAAACATGTGTATGTAAGTGTTTAAAACTGTATTAATTTTAATTTGGCACATTATTAAAATTAAAATAGTAGAACATGAAATGGCAATTATTTTTTGGGCAATGTTGTCATGTTGGGTTTTGTCAGTTGGCAACGGTATTTTAGAGCCCTGGATAGAAACAGGGTCTGTAGTGACGCCTCTAGCACTGAGATGCAGTGCCTTAGACCACTGTGATACAGCCTGGGATCGATCCAGGGTCTGTAGTGACGCCTCTAGCACTGAGATGCAGTGCCTTAGACCACTGTGCCACACGGGAGCCTAAAATATAAACACCATTTTTTTTTTTTTTGCTGAGTTACAGTTCATTTAAGGAAATCGATCAATTGAAAAAAAAAAATATTAGGCCCTAATCTATGGATTTCACAGGACTGGGTGGGGTTGCAGCCATGGGTGGGCCTGGGAGGGCATAGACCCACCCACTTGGGAGCTAGGCAAACCCACTGGGGAGCCAATCAGAATGAGTTTTTCCCCACAGAAGGGCTTTATTACAGACAGAAATACTCCCCCCCCTTTAATGTCCCCAGCACAAGGTGCACATGCATGCTGTTTAATTACTTTCTTGATATGCCACACCTGTCAAGTGGATGGATTATCTTGACAAATTATAAAATGCTCACTAACAGGGAAGTAAACAAATTTGTGCACAACATTTCAGAGACATATTTTTGTGTGTATGGAACTTTTCTGGGATGTTTTATTTCAGTCGATGAAACATGGGACCAACACTTTACATGTGTTTATATTTTTGTTCAGTGTGTGTGTATATTATATATATGTATAATGTGTATAGGTGTTTTTTTAAAGAAAGACGTCATGCAATTTAGAAGTAGCCCAAAAACCCACAACCCGCACTCAATACATTTTCACCCGCAACTTCGTTATCAAAGTTGCAAAATTTGGCCGGAAAACCGCGAACTTGATGGCAACGCTGGTTGTTTCTGTACGTCTAGATATCTTATTTTTAACGCCATGACGTCAACCAAGGTAATTTGCGGTGCTCCGCTGCCGGCGTCACGTTCTTTAACCTTTTCCAGGCATGTGTATGGAGGAACATGGCGATACCGTGGAGACACTGTTGGAGGTGGACTACAGGCGCCACAAGTACGAGTTTACTAGAAACCATATGCTGTTTTAATGGAAGTTATGCTACCTCGTTGCTCCGAGGAACTGGAACCGTCGCTGGCTCGGGAAATGAGGTAAGATTTCACCGGGCGGGCTTGCTGTCACCTCGAGAAAGGTCAACCAGTTGAGGACATGGAAGCTGAAAACGGAACTTATTGAATGAGTTACAGCTGGCTTAGTGTAGCTATATTGTGATTTAGTCCCGTTTATTTCTAGTTGTAGTAGCTAACTAAAACCATATTGTATGAATGACATTGCTTTTCTGGGCATAAAGTTGGCTAAAATATTTTTGTTAGTTTGACAAGATTGTAGTTCTAGCTGACAGTGACGTTAGTTGGTTCCATAGTCTCAATTTAGTTAAAGGTCAAGACACTGCATGTCACTACAGGATTGCTATGTAAAGATACTACGTTTTGCACTTGATTTATCTCACTAGTTTAACCCTATTAGAGACAATAGGTTATCACTAGACAGAACTGCCAGTGGGTAGTATACATTGGTCAAGTGTAACGTTCACTGCCTAACGTTACTAGAAGGTCCTCTCAACTAGACCCCAGTGTAGTTAGCTCTGTCTCTCAACTAGACCCCGGTGTAGCTAGCTCTGTCTCTCAACTAGACCTCGGTGTAGTTAGCTCTGTCTCTCAACTAGACCTCGGTGTAGTTAGCTCTGTCTCCTCTCAACTAGACCTCGGTGTAGTTAGCTCTGTCCTTTCAACTAGACCCCAGTGTAGTTAGCTGTCTCCTTTCAACTAGACCTCGGTGTAGTTAGCTCTGTCTCCTTTCAACTAGACCTCGGTGTAGTTAGCTCTGTCTCCTCTCAACTAGACCCCGGTGTAGCTAGCTGTGTCTCCTCTCAACTAGACCTCGGTGTAGTTAGCTCTGTCTCCTTTCAACTAGACCTCGGTGTAGTTAGCTGTCTCCTTTCAACTAGACCTCGGTGTAGTTAGCTCTGTCTCCTCTCAACTAGACCTCGGTGTAGTTAGCTCTGTCTCCTCTCAACTAGACCTCGGTGTAGCTAGCTCTGTCTCCTCTCAACTAGACCCCGGTGTAGCTAGCTCTGTCTCCTCTCAACTAGACCCCGGTGTAGCTAGCTCTGTCTCCTCTCAACTAGACCCCGGTGTAGTTAGCTCTGTCTCCTCTCAACTAGACCTCGGTGTAGCTAGCTCTGTCTCCTCTCAACTAGACCTCGGTGTAGTTAGCTCTGTCTCCTCTCAACTAGACCCCGGTGTAGTTAGCTCTGTCTCCTTTCAACTAGACCTCGGTGTAGTTAGCTGTGTCTCCTCTCAACTAGACCTCGGTGTAGTTAGCTCTGTCTCCTCTCAACTAGACCCCGGTGTAGTTAGCTCTGTCTCCTCTCAACTAGACCCCGGTGTAGTTAGCTCTGTCTCCTCTCAACTAGACCCCGGTGTAGTTAGCTCTGTCTCCTTTTAACTAGACCCCGGTGTAGTTAGCTCTGTCTCCTTTCAACTAGACCCCGGTGTAGTTAGCTCTGTCTCCTTTCAACTAGACCTCGGTGTAGTTAGCTCTGTCTCCTTTCAACTAGACCCCGGTGTAGTTAGCTCTGTCTCTCAACTAGACCTCGGTGTAGTTAGCTCTGTCTCCTCTCAACTAGACCCCGGTGTAGTTAGCTCTGTCTCCTTTTAACTAGACCTCGGTGTAGTTAGCTCTGTCTCCTTTCAACTAGACCCCGGTGTAGTTAGCTCTGTCTCTCAACTAGACCTCGGTGTAGTTAGCTCTGTCTCCTCTCAACTAGACCCCGGTGTAGTTAGCTCTGTCTCCTTTCAACTAGACCCCGGTGTAGTTAGCTCTGTCTCCTTTCAACTAGACCTCGGTGTAGTTAGCTCTGTCTCCTTTCAACTAGACCCCGGTGTAGCTAGCTCTGTCTCCTCTCAACTAGACCCCGGTGTAGCTAGCTCTGTCTCCTCTCAACTAGACCTCGGTGTAGCTAGCTCTGTCTCTCAACTAGACCCTGGTGTAGCTAGCTCTGTCTCCTCTCAACTAGACCCCGGTGTAGTTAGCTCTGTCTCCTCTCAACTAGACCCCGGTGTAGCTAGCTCTGTCTCCTCTCAACTAGACCCCGGTGTAGTTAGCTCTGTCTCCTCTCAACTAGACCCCGGTGTAGTTAGCTCTGTCTCCTCTCAACTAGACCTCGGTGTAGTTAGCTCTGTCTCCTTTCAACTAGACCTCGGTGTAGTTAGCTCTGTCTCCTTTCAACTAGACCCCGGTGTAGTTAGCTCTGTCTCTCAACTAGACCCCGGTGTAGTTAGCTCTGTCTCCTCTCAACAAGACCTCGGTGTAGTTAGCTCTGTCTCCTTTCAACTAGACCTCGGTGTAGTTAGCTCTGTCTCCTCTCAACTAGACCCCGGTGTAGTTAGCTCTGTCTCCTCTCAACTAGACCCCGGTGTAGTTAGCTCTGTCTCCTCTCAACTAGACCCCGGTGTAGTTAGCTCTGTCTCCTCTCAACTAGACCTCGGTGTAGTTAGCTCTGTCTCCTCTCAACTAGACCCCGGTGTAGTTAGCTCTGTCTCCTTTCAACTAGACCTCGGTGTAGTTAGCTCTGTCTCCTCTCAACAAGACCCCGGTGTAGCTAGCTGTCCTTCAAAAACCGGAGTAAAAGCTTTAAATTCTCACGACTCACCTGACTTAAAGGTTACGTGTGGTAATGTTGTGGTACTCAGGTTTATTAATTTGTGACAACGATTTCTTTCAGGGACTGTCCTCAAGGACTGGACACACAACCTCACTAGGCAACTCTATTCTGACAAGGTGAGTCTGAGATTTAACTGTTATGTGCTGTAGATCTGATTTTAATGTGTTTGTGTGCATTTTAATTTACACGTATGATTTTAATTGACGTGCATTTCCCTGTAGGCACAAATCAAGGTTGCTTTACCCCACACCGAAGCCTCATGGCTGCAAAAGGATACACAGCGATGCCAAGTTGAAGGACCCCTTCACTCTAGCCCAAAAAGACTTGAATAATTTGTACGATGATATCAAGAAGGTAAGTCATTTGAGATTAGTTTTTTTCCGATGAAAAGTGCGCTATAAATGAAATGTATTATTGTGACGTAGCATGTCTACAGTGGCTTTCTTATATAACTCATCAGACTATTGTTAGTGATTTCATAACCTAATTGTAATATAGATGTATTTTCTGGGCTTCACAGGAACTTTTTGTGTCCAAATCAGAGTTGAAGTCCTTATGTGACTACTATTTTGACGGGAAGGGCAAGGCTTTCCGACCCATGATAGTGGTGCTAATGGCCCGGGCCTGCAATAGTCACAGCAACCGAGACGGGTAAGACATTATCCTGGGTGCAGCCTAGTCAACTAGGTAGGTAGTATGCATTACCAGGTATTTTTTGTATTTTATTTAACCTTTTATTTAACTAGGCAAGTCAGTTAAGAACAAATTATTATTTACAATGACAACCCACTGTTCCCCGGTAGACCAGCTGCCTTGTTCACGGGCAGAACGACAGATTTGTATCTTGTCAGCTCGGGGGATTCGTTTCAGCAACCTTTCGGTTACTAACCCCTAGGCTACCTGCCGCCTCTACACTCTAACCGCTAGGCTACCTGCCGCCTCTACACTCTAACCGCTAGGCTACCTGCCGCCTCTACACTCTAACCGCTAGGCTACCTGCCGCCTCTACGCTCTAACCACTAGGCTACCTGCCGCCTCCACGCTCTAACCACTAGGCTACCTGCCGCCTCTACACTCTAACCGCTAGGCTACCTGCCGCCTCTACACTCTAACCGCTAGGCTACCTGCCGCCTCTACACTCTACCCGCTAGGCTACCTGCCGCCTCTACACTCTAACCCCTAGGCTACCTTCCGCCTCTACACTCTAACCCCTAGACTACCTGCCACCCCTACACTCTAACCACTAGGCTACCTGCCACCTCTACACTCTAACCACTAGACTACCTGCCACCTCTACACTCTAACCACTAGGCTACCTGCCACCTCTACACTCTAATCACTAGGCTACCTGCCACCTCTACACTCTAACCACTAGGCTACCTGCCACCCCTACACTCTAACCACTAGGCTACCTGCCACCTCTACACTCTAACCACTAGGCTACCTGCCACCTCTACACTCTAACCACTAGGCTACCTGCCACCCCTACACTCTAACCACTAGGCTACCTGCCACCCCTACACTCTAACCACTAGGCTACCTGCCACCTCTACACTCTAACCACTAGGCTACCTGCCACCTCTACACTCTAACCACTAGGCTACCTGCCACCTCTACACTCTAACCACTAGGATACCTGCCACCTCTACACTCTAACCACTAGACTCCCTGTCACCTCTACACTCTAACCACTAGGCTACCTACCACCTCTACACTCTAACCACTAGGCTACCTACCACCTCTACACTCTAACCACTAGGCTACCTGTCACCTCTACACTCTAACCACTAGGTTACCTGCCACCTGCCACCTCTACACTCTAACCACTAGGCTACCTGTCACCTCTACACTCTAACCACTAGGCTACCTGCCACCTCTACACTCTAACCACTAGGCTACCTGCCACCTGCCTCCTCTACACTCTAACCACTACCTGCCACCTCTACACTCTAACCACTACCTGCCACCTCTACACTCTAACCACTAGGCTACCTGCCACCTCTACACTCTAACCACTACCTGCCACCTCTACACTCTAACCACTAGGCTACCTGCCTCCTCTACACTCTAACCACTAGGCCACCTGCCGCCCCTACACTCTAACCACTAGGCCACCTGCCGCCCCTACACTCTAACCACAAGGCCACCTGCCGCCCCTACACTCTAACCACAAGGCTACCTGCCGCCCCTACACTCTAACCACAAGGCTACCTGCCGCCCCTACACTCTAACCACAAGGCTACCTGCCGCCCCTACACTCTAACCACTAGACTACCTGCCACCTCTACACTCTAACCACTAGGCTACCTGCCGCCCCTACACTCTAACCACTAGGCTACCTGCCTCCTCTACACTCTAACCACTAGGCTACCTACCACCCCTACACTCTAACCACTAGGATACCTGCCACCTCTACACTCTAACCACTAGGCTTCCTGCCACCTCTACACTCTAACCACTAGACTATCTGCCGCCTCTACACTCTAACCACTAGGCTACCTGCCACCTCTACACTCTAACCACTAGGCTACCTGCCACCTCTACACTCTAACCACTAGGCTTCCTGCCACCTCTACACTCTAACCACTAGGCTACCTGCCACCTCTACACTCTAACCACTAGGCTACCTGCCACCTCTACACTCTAACCACTAGGATACCTGCCACCTCTACACTCTAACCACTAGGCTTCCTGCCGCCTCTACACTCTAACCACTAGGATACCTGCCGCCCCTACACTCTAACCACTAGGCTACCTGCCGCCCCTACACTCTAACCACTAGGCTACCTGCCGCCCCTACATGCTTGATAGCATGTAGCCTGATCCGTCATCCCGACGGCTCTCGTTTAGTTTCACTAGCAGAAGAGAATGGAAGCTTGCGAGATCAGGATGGTCGCACGAGGCTACTAATGGGTTACAAGGAGACAGACCTGGGTGACACACTATGCTAAGGAAACGTACAGTATCAGACACACACCAGGAACAACTTGTCACACACGTCTGGGGAGAATACACAGATTAGAAAGGGAAGATAGGCTGTTAGATTTGTTGTTGTTGACTTTGTTACAGGAGATGGCTGTGTTAGTCTTAATTAATCATGCATATACTATATCATTGCAGTAAACATTTCATAAACTAATTAATTCAGGCTGCCCATATTAGTGATGTGAGAAGGGTATAACTATGCCCTCTCTATTTCTCTCTCTCTCTACCCCCTCCCCCTCTCTGTTTCTCTCTGTTTCTCTCTCTCTCTCTCTCTCTACCCCCTCGCTCTGTTTCTCTCTCTCTCTCTCTCTACCCCCTCCCCCTCTCTCTGCTTCTCTCTCTCTAGAGATCTGCTCCCAGATCAGCGATCCATAGCTATGATCTCTGAGATGATCCACACTGCCAGCCTGGTCCACGATGACGTCATCGACGGCTCGGACAAGCGGCGGGGGAAGACCACTATCAACGAAGTGTGGGGCGAGAGAAAGGTTAGCCCGAGTCCTCCGAACGGGGTTTGTCTGTTAGCAGTAGCCAGTCATGTTGTCATACACACACACTACACTAAGATACTCAACTGCAACATATGCTATTGAGAGAGGAAAAAAAGGTCATATGAAATGGCCCCAAGTTCTCTTGAAGGTGCAATACTATCACTTTTCTGTAATGCATCTTATGACAAACTAATACACCCTTTTACTAGGTGTAAGATCATGTGACTGTATGTGTTCTCTTATTCCCAGGCCATTTTAGCTGGAGACTTCATCCTCTCGGCAGCCTCCATGGCTCTGGCCCGTATCGGGAACAACACAGTGGTGTCAGTCCTGTCTCAGGTCATGGAGGATCTGGTGCGAGGTAAGGACACATGAGACGGTCTCGTGATAAGGTAGCCCTGCTCGCGACTTCAAAATCAGTGTCAGTGTAACCGATGTGAAACGGCTAGCTAGTTAGCGGTGGTGCGCGCTAATAGCGTTTCAATCGGTGACCTCACCCGCTCTGAGACCTTGAAGTAGTTGGTCCCCTTTGCTCTGCAAGGGCCGTGGCTTTTGTGGAGCGATGGGTAACGATGCTTCGTGGGTGACTGTTGTTGTGTGCAGAGGGTCCCTGGTTCGCGCCCGGGTTGGGGCGAGGGGACGGACTAAAGTTATACTGTTACATCAACCATCGCCCAAAGAGGTAATCACCTCTTGTAATGGTTAGGACTCTAGTTTCTCCCATGGGAGACCTTGGTTCAGATCCTGCCTGTCTGACACATTGCACAATATATGCAGTCCATTTCAGTTTCATACAGTTGATTTTTATCTGTCTGTTAGTTAGTGTATACCTTTTTAAACAGAAATACACTAGATTATCAGTTTGGTACCTTACCTGCTCCTTTACTATCGAGAGGTTGTAACGCTTCTGATTCTGTAAGGGGAAATGAGTCATGAATGTTATTTTGGTTTTAAGATTACCAAAGTGTATATGAAACTCTCTCTGTCTCTCTCTCTCTGTGTCTCTCTCTTTCTGTGTCTCTCTCTTTCTGTGTCTCTGTCTCTCTCTTTCTGTGTCTCTGTCTCTGTCTGTCTCTGTCTGTCTCTGTCTGTCTCTGTCTGTCTCTGTCTGTCTCTGTCTCTCTCTGTCTCTCTCTGTCTCTCTCTGTCTCTCTCTGTCTCTCTCTGTCTCTCTCTGTCTCTCTCTGTCTCTCTCTGTCTCTCTCTGTCTCTCTCTGTCTCTCTCTGTCTCTCTCTCTGTCTCTCTCTCTGTCTCTCTCTCTGTCTCTCTCTCTGTCTCTCTCTCTGTCTCTCTCTCTGTCTCTCTCTCTGTCTCTCTCTCTGTCTCTCTCTCTGTCTCTCTCTCTGTCTCTCTCTCTGTCTCTCTCTCTGTCTCTCTCTCTGTCTCTCTCTCTGTCTCTCTGTGTGTCTCTGTGTGTCTCTGTGTCTCTCTGTCTCTCTCTGTCTCTCTCTCTGTCTCTCTCTCTGTCTCTCTCTCTGTCTCTCTCTCTGTCTCTCTCTCTGTCTCTCTCTCTGTCTCTCTCTGTCTCTCTCTCTGTCTCTCTCTCTGTCTCTCTCTCTGTCTCTCTCTGTGTCTCTGTGTCTCTGTGTCTCTCTGTGTCTCTCTGTGTCTCTCTGTGTGTCTCTGTGTGTCTCTCTGTGTGTCTCTCTGTGTGTCTCTGTCTCTGTGTGTCTCTGTCTCTGTGTGTCTCTGTCTCTGTGTGTCTCTGTCTCTGTGTGTCTCTGTCTCTGTGTGTCTCTGTCTCTGTGTGTCTCTGTCTCTGTGTGTCTCTGTCTCTGTGTGTCTCTGTCTCTGTGTGTCTCTGTCTCTGTGTGTCTCTGTCTCTGTGTGTCTCTGTCTCTGTGTCTCTGTCTCTGTGTGTCTCTGTCTCTGTGTGTCTCTGTCTCTGTGTGTCTCTGTCTCTGTGTGTCTCTGTCTGTGTGTCTCTGTCTCTGTCTCTGTGTCTCTGTGTCTCTGTGTCTCTGTCTCTGTGTCTCTGTGTCTCTGTCTCTGTCTCTGTCTCTGTCTCTGTCTCTGTCTCTGTCTCTGTCTCTGTCTCTGTGTCTGTCTCTGTGTCTGTCTCTGTCTCTGTGTGTCTGTCTCTCTGTGTCTGTCTCTCTCTCTCTGTGTCTGTCTCTGTGTGTCTGTCTCTGTGTGTCTGTCTCTGTGTGTCTGTCTCTGTCTCTGTGTCTCTGTCTCTGTGTCTCTGTCTCTGTCTCTGTGTCTCTGTCTCTGTGTCTCTGTCTCTGTGTCTCTGTCTCTGTGTCTCTGTCTCTGTGTGTCTGTCTCTGTGTGTCTGTCTCTGTGTGTCTGTCTCTGTCTCTGTGTGTCTGTCTCTGTCTCTGTGTGTCTGTCTCTGTCTCTGTGTGTCTGTCTCTGTCTCTGTGTGTCTGTCTCTGTGTGTCTGTCTCTGTGTGTCTGTCTCTGTGTCTCTGTCTCTGTGTCTCTGTCTCTGTGTCTCTGTCTCTGTGTGTGTGTCTGTCTCTGTCTCTGTGTGTCTGTCTCTGTGTGTCTGTGTGTCTGTGTGTCTGTGTGTCTGTGTGTCTGTGTGTCTGTGTGTCTGTGTGTCTGTGTGTCTGTGTCTCTGTGTCTCTGTGTGTCTGTGTGTCTGTGTCTCTGTGTGTCTGTGTCTCTGTGTCTGTCTCTGTGTCTGTCTCTGTGTCTGTCTCTGTGTCTGTCTCTGTGTCTGTCTCTGTGTCTGTCTCTGTGTCTGTCTCTGTGTCTGTCTCTGTGTCTGTCTCTGTGTCTGTCTCTGTGTCTGTCTCTGTGTCTGTCTCTGTGTCTCTGTGTCTCTGTGTCTCTGTGTCTCTGTGTCTCTGTGTCTCTGTGTCTCTGTCTCTGTGTGTCTGTCTCTGTGTGTCTGTCTCTGTGTGTCTGTCTCTGTGTGTCTGTCTCTGTGTGTCTGTCTCTCTCTCTCTGTGTCTGTCTCTGTGTGTCTGTCTCTGTGTGTCTGTCTCTGTGTGTCTGTCTCTGTGTGTCTGTCTCTCTCTCTCTGTCTCTCTCTCTCTGTGTCTGTCTCTGTGTGTCTGTCTCTGTGTGTCTGTCTCTGTGTGTCTGTCTCTGTGTGTCTGTCTCTGTGTGTCTGTCTCTGTGTGTCTGTCTCTGTGTGTCTGTCTCTGTGTGTCTGTCTCTCTCTCTCTGTGTCTGTCTCTCTCTCTCTGTGTCTGTCTCTGTGTGTCTGTGTGTCTGTGTGTCTGTGTGTCTGTGTGTCTGTGTGTCTGTGTCTCTGTGTCTCTGTGTCTCTGTGTCTCTGTGTCTCTGTGTCTCTGTGTCTCTGTGTGTCTGTGTCTCTGTGTCTCTGTGTCTCTGTGTCTCTGTGTGTCTGTGTCTCTGTGTCTCTGTGTCTCTGTGTGTCTGTGTCTCTGTGTCTCTGTGTCTCTGTGTCTCTGTGTCTCTGTGTCTCTGTGTCTCTGTGTCTCTGTGTCTCTGTGTCTCTGTGTCTCTGTGTCTCTGTGTCTCTGTGTCTCTGTGTCTCTGTGTCTCTGTGTCTCTGTGTCTCTGTGTCTCTGTGTGTCTGTGTCTCTGTGTCTCTGTGTCTCTGTGTCTCTGTGTCTCTGTGTCTCTGTGTCTCTGTGTCTCTGTGTCTCTGTGTGTCTGTGTCTCTGTGTCTCTGTGTGTCTGTGTGTCTGTGTGTCTGTGTCTCTGTGTCTGTGTCTGTCTCTCTCTCTCTGTGTCTGTCTCTCTCTCTCTGTGTCTGTCTCTCTCTCTCTGTGTCTGTCTCTCTCTCTCTGTCTCTCTCTCTCTGTGTCTGTCTCTGTGTGTCTGTCTCTATGTGTCTGTCTCTATGTGTCTGTGTCTCTGTGTGTCTCTGTGTCTGTCTCTGTGTCTGTCTCTGTGTCTGTCTCTGTGTCTCTGTCTCTGTCTCTGTCTCTGTCTCTGTCTCTGTCTCTGTGTCTCTGTGTCTGTCTCTGTGTGTCTGTCTCTGTGTGTCTGTCTCTGTGTGTCTGTCTCTGTGTGTCTGTCTCTGTGTGTCTGTCTCTGTGTGTCTGTCTCTCTGTGTCTGTCTCTGTGTGTCTGTCTCTCTCTCTCTGTGTCTGTCTCTCTGTGTCTGTCTCTGTGTGTCTGTCTCTGTGTGTCTGTCTCTGTGTGTCTGTCTCTCTCTCTCTGTGTCTGTCTCTGTGTGTCTGTCTCTGTGTGTCTGTCTCTGTGTGTCTGTCTCTGTGTGTCTGTCTCTGTGTGTCTGTCTCTGTGTGTCTGTCTCTGTGTGTCTGTCTCTCTCTCTCTGTGTCTGTGTCTCTGTGTCTCTGTGTCTCTGTGTGTCTGTGTCTCTGTGTCTCTGTGTCTCTGTGTCTCTGTGTCTCTGTGTCTCTGTGTCTCTGTGTGTCTGTGTCTCTGTGTCTCTGTGTCTCTGTGTCTCTGTGTGTCTGTGTCTCTGTGTCTCTGTGTCTCTGTGTCTCTGTGTGTCTGTGTCTCTGTGTCTCTGTGTCTCTGTGTCTCTGTGTCTCTGTGTGTCTGTGTCTCTGTGTCTCTGTGTGTCTGTGTCTCTGTGTCTCTGTGTCTCTGTGTCTCTGTGTCTCTGTGTCTCTGTGTGTCTGTGTGTCTGTGTGTCTGTGTCTCTGTGTGTCTGTGTGTCTGTGTGTCTGTGTCTCTGTGTCTCTGTCTCTCTGTGTCTGTCTCTGTGTCTCTGTGTCTCTGTGTCTCTGTGTCTGTGTCTGTGTCTGTGTCTCTGTCTCTGTGTGTCTGTCTCTGTGTGTTTGTCTCTCTCTCTCTGTGTCTGTCTCTCTCTCTCTGTCTGTCTCTGTGTGTCTGTCTCTCTCTCTCTGTCTGTCTCTGTGTGTCTGTCTCTCTCTCTCTGTGTCTCTCTCTCTCTCTGTGTCTGTCTCTGTGTGTCTGTCTCTCTCTCTCTGTGTCTGTCTCTCTCTCTCTGTGTCTGTCTCTGTGTGTCTGTCTCTCTCTCTCTGTGTCTCTCTCTCTCTCTGTCTCTCTCTCTCTGTGTCTGTCTCTGTGTGTCTGTCTCTGTGTGTCTGTCTCTGTGTCTGTGTGTCTGTCTCTCTCTCTCTGTGTCTGTCTCTCTCTCTCTGTGTCTGTCTCTCTCTCTCTGTTCACACTAACATATTTGCTGCTGTTCCAGGTGAGTTCATGCAGCTGGGCTCCAAAGAAGATGAGAAGGAGCGATTCAAACACTACCTGGACAAGACGTTTAAGAAGACTGCCAGTCTTATCGCCAACAGTTGTAAAGCTGTATGTACGTTCTATCTCCACACAAATAATGCAGACTTCCAGGAAGTCTCGTGTTGCCCAACTGAATAGGTTTGGGTTGACTGGGCGAGTCTTGTCCATTTTCAAGGTATCCATTCTAGTGAACTCCGATCCGGAGGTTCATGAAATAGCCTTCCAGTATGGGAGGAACGTAGGCATCGCCTTCCAGGTACATTTCATAATATTTAGTTTTATGCCTCTTGAATCAATGGGTGCCATTTGAATCATTTTAATGTGCTTATTTTTCCTTTTTTGAGGAATGTATTTAACATTGAAATGTGTAAGTTATTGAAGAGAGTGTGTGTGTGTGTGTGTTCTAGCTGGTGGATGATGTGCTTGACTACACAGCGTGTGCCAGCCAACTAGGAAAGCCTTCAGCTACAGACCTCAAGCTGGGTCTGGCCACCGGACCCGTCCTGTTTGCCTGCCAACAGGTGTGTGTGTGTGTCTAAACTAGTGCACAATATAGGGCATAGGGTGCCATAGGGCTCTGGTCTAAAGTAGTGCACTATATAGGGTGCCATAGGGCTCTGGTCTAAAGTAGTGCACTATATAGGGTGCCATAGGGCTCTGGTCTAAAGTAGTGCACTATATAGGGCATAGGGTGCCATTTGGGATGTTGGCGTTGACTCACTTGGTCACTGTCTATTTTTCTCATTTCTAGGTTGAATCACAGGGACTGTTCAATATACACTGAGTGTACAAAACATTAGGAACACGTTTCTAATATTGGGCTGCACCCCCTTTTTGTCCTCAGAACAGCCTCAATTCGTCGGGGTGTGGACTCTACAAGGTGTCGAGAGCGTTCCACAGGGATGTTGGCCCATGTTGACTCCAATGCTTCCCCACAGTTGTGTCAAGTTGACAGGATGTCCTTTGGTGTGGTGGACCATTCTTGATACACACGGGAAACGGTTGAGTGTGGATAACCACAGCAGTGATGCAGTTCTTGACACAAACCCCGCTGTGCCTGGCTCCTACTACCGTACTCTGTTCAAAAAAGCACTTGGATCTTTTGTCTCAATTGTCTCGAGGCTTTAAACGTCTTTCTTTAACCCGTCTCCTCCCCTTCGTCTGATTGGATATAACAAGTGACATCCAATAAGGGATCATAGCTTTCACCTGGTCAGTCTGTCATGGAAAGACCGTTCTTAATGTTTTGTCCACTCGCTGTCGATTCCTTTCATTCATGTTATTTATTAAGCCGGAATAGTCCACTCAGTAACAATTGTTTTCCATGGAGTCCTGGCTTCACATATGTCTGATTTGTGTAGTCTGTGACGGTCTGTCTTAACGCTCTCTCTCTCTAGTTTCCTGAGCTGCATGGTATGATCATGAGGCGGTTCAGCTCCAGTGGAGATGTCGCTCGTGCCTGGCAGTATGTCCAGGAGGTAAGAAACATTGGGCGGTCGCTAGGTGGAGGGACGTCAGAAACATTGGCGGTCGCTAGGTGGAGGGACGTCAGAAACATTGTGGGTCGCTAGGTGGAGGGACGTCAGAAACATTGTGGGTCGCTAGGTGGAGGGACGTCAGAAACATTGTGGGTCGCTAGGTGGAGGGACGTCAGAAACATTGTGGGTCGCTAGGTGGAGGGACGTCAAACATTGTGGGTCGCTAGGTGGAGGGACGTCGGAAACATTGTGGGTCGCTAGGTGGAGGGACGTCAGAAACATTGGGGGTCGCTAGGTGGAGGGACGTCGGAAACATTTGGGGTCGCTAGGTGGAGGGACGTCAGAAACATTGGGGGTCGCTAGGTGGAGGGACGTCGGAAACATTTGGGGTCGCTAGGTGGAGGGACGTCAGAAACATTGGGGGTCGCTAGGTGGAGTGACGTCGGAAACATTGGGGGTCGCTAGGTGGAGGGACGTCGGAAACATTGGGGGTCGCTAGGTGGAGGGACGTCGGAAACATTGGGGGTCGCTAGGTGGAGGGACGTCGGAAACATTTGGGGTCGCTAGGTGGAGGGACGTCAGAAACATTGGGGGTCGCTAGGTGGAGTGACGCCGGAAACATTGGGGGTCGCTAGGTGGAGGGACGCCGGAAACATTGGGGGTCGCTAGGTGGAGGGACGCCGGAAACATTGGGGGTCGCTAGGTGGAGGGACGCCAGAAACATTGTGGGTCGCTAGGTGGAGGGACGTCAGAAACATTGGGGGGGGTCGCTAGGTGGAGGGACGCCAGAAACATTGGGGGTCGCTAGGTGGAGGGACGCCAGAAACATTGGGGGTCGCTAGGTGGAGGGACGTCAAACATTGGGGGGGTCGCTAGGTGGAGGGACGTCAGAAACATTGGGGGTCGCTAGGTGGAGGGACGCCAGAAACATTGGGGGTCGCTAGGTGGAGGGACGCCGGAAACATTGGGGGTCGCTAGGTGGAGGGACGCCGGAAACATTGGGCGGTCGCTAGGTGGAGGGACGCCAGAAACATTGTGGGTCGCTAGGTGGAGGGACGCCGGAAACATTGGGGGTCGCTAGGTGGAGGGACGCCGGAAACATTGTGGGTCGCTAGGTGGAGGGACGCCAGAAACATTGTGGGTCGCTAGGTGGAGGGACGCCAGAAACATTTGGGGTCGCTAGGTGGAGGGACGCCGGAAACATTTGGGGTCGCTAGGTGGAGGGACGCCAGTAACATTGGGGGGGTCGCTAGGTGGAGGGACGTCAGAAACATTGGGCGGTCGCTAGGTGGAGGGACGTCGGAAACATTGGGGGGGTCGCTAGGTGGAGGGACGTCAAACATTGGGGGTCGCTAGGTGGAGGGACGTCAAACATTGGGGGTCGCTAGGTGGAGGGACGTCAGAAACATTGGGCGGTCGCTAGGTGGAGGGACGTCAGAAACATTGGGGGGGTCGCTAGGTGGAGGGACGTCAAACATTGGGGGTCGCTAGGTGGAGGGACGCCAGAAACATTGGGGGTCGCTAGGTGGAGGGACGCCAGAAACATTGGGGGTCGCTAGGTGGAGGGACGCCAGAAACATTGGGGGTCGCTAGGTGGAGGGACGCCAGAAACATTGGGGGTCGCTAGGTGGAGGGACGTCAGAAACATTGGGGGGTCGCTAGGTGGAGGGACGCCAGAAACATTGCGTTTTGGCCTTCATCAGAATATAAACCCAGTATAGAAATAGTATTGGACCTAGGATCATGTAGCTATTACAACAGACCTGTTAGAAAGCACCCTGACTCACCCTCCTGTTTGTCCTGCCCTCAGAGTGAGGGTGTGGATCAGACCAACTACCTGGCCCAGCACTACTGCCAAGAGGCTATCCGGCAGATCAGTTTGCTCAGGCCCTCTCTGGAGCGGGACGCCCTAATCAGGCTCACCCAGATGGTCCTTACCCGTGACAAGTGAGCCCCCACTCGTCACTTCAGGCAGCTACTTGTACCTGTGGAAGGCCACCCCATTGGTGGGGGGGGGTTCATCAGTGATATTCCCAGTGGGTCCTGATGGAGCACGGTTTATTCCGTTTATTTTTTACTGAACTGAGATAAAGGTGGAACTAAAGTGTGCATACACAGGTTCTTCAGGAATGACTTCTGAGATGCACTGCTTCACATGTCCTATATCTTCCTTTCCTCTGGGGAAAACACTGAAGGGCTCACGGAACAAAGAATGTGTTATTGACGCCAGGGGGTTTTCAATGCCGGTCCTGCGGGGACCCCCCCCCCTCTCCGCCTCGCCTGAAAAAAGGTTTCTGAACTAAACCCCCCCACCTATTCTTCAATTGGACTTCAAAACGATAAAATGGCATGTCAGTGAGGATTTGACACAGATCCTCCAAGATCATTGTTAAAAAAATTAAAACAAATCACTGAATTATCAAATGTTCATTGTATACAGTACTGTAACTGCAGCCCCCCCACCCACCTTGAACTGGCAGATTGTATTTGGGCATCAAAGACAGGTGACATTGCTCTTTAAGGTTTGGGACGGAATGGCCACTGCAGAATAATTTTAATTCCATGATGAAGTGTCATTGTGATATGTGTGTGTTAAGACATTGCTCGAAGATCCGTCCGTACCGCACAAATGCCAAACTTTTGTTATGGTGACTCGTACCAATTAGAGAATGTTATTATATTGTAGGTGCTTCCTGTATTAAGTGCTTCCTGTATTAAGTGCTTCCTGTAGGTAGCTTCCTGTATCAAGTGCTTGATAACAATCAAGGCCTTAACATTCACAATCACTGTACTCAAATTAAATCACGTTTATTTTTTTTGGAAGTCAAGTCTCTACCCTTTCTGTTTTCATTCTCAATCACCACACCACTGGGTTGTATGTAGGAGAATGGTTTATTATAAAAGGCTGTACATACAAACAAAAATGAACATATATACACATTACGGGCAGAGCTTTGATATTGCTACCCATTGAGTTGGAACACTTGTATATGTTGACTATAACACGGCATTAGCTGCTATATCCTGAAATGGAAAAGGGGGTTAAACACAGTTTACTTCCTTGTTGATGGACAGGAAAGACGGAACATGTAGGAACTGTTGCGGAAAGGCTGCCGCGTTAACCTCTTTCAACCAATGAAAACACCAACCTGAATTGTCATCGATGGATCGATAGTCAAATGTAATTCAAATGTAAGAGATGGGGGGGGGGGGGGCTACAGTCATAGATGAGTATGGACAAAGTGGTTGGGGTCAATTTGGAACGATAGAAGAGCAACTTAACCAGACCTGAGTTATAAAACCAAACCATTACGTGTTTAAAAACTATGACCGTTCTAAAACGATGTGATCTAGGTTTTTTTCTCTTTTGATCTATGTGAAGACTGAGGTATATGAGATGACATATTGGTCACCAGTATCACAGAATAGTCAAATGGCAGCTTTTTACAAGTTTTTTTTTTTTTTTAATGAACATGACAAAACAGTTTTGAAAACTAAGCCCACTAACACGGCATGAAGAACAATGGATCATAATCCGTTACTGTTTACATTAAATACTTTGATCACCCAAAAAATACCTACAGATAAATAATTTTGTTCAGATTAGACATGTACTACAACGTTTCTTGAAATGGTGGTGGAACTCTAAATAGTGAAGATGGGAAATGTGTCATTCAAACTGGGAGTCACGACGACATGGTGGTGGAACTCTAAATAGTGAAGATGGGAAATGAGTCATTCAAACTGGGAGTCACGACGACATGGTGGTGGAACTCTAAATAGTGAAGATGGGAAATGAGTCATTCAAACTGGGAGTCACGACGACATGGTGGTGGAACTCTAAATAGTGAAGAGGGGAAATGTGTCATTCAAACTGGTGGTGGAACTCTAAATAGTGAAGAGGGGAAATGTGTCATTCAAACTGGGAGTCACGACGACATGGTGGTGGAACTCTAAATAGTGAAGAGGGGAAATGTGTCATTCAAACTGGTGGTGGAACTCTAAATAGTGAAGAGGGGAAATGAGTCATTCAAACTGGGAGTCACGACGACATGGTGGTGGAACTCTAAATAGTGAAGAGGGGAAATGTGTCATTCAAACTGGGAGTCACGACGACATGGTGGTGGAACTCTAAATAGTGAAGAGGGGAAATGAGTCATTCAAACTGGGAGTCACGACGACATGGTGGTGGAACTCTAAATAGTGAAGATGGGAAATGAGTCATTCACACTGGGAGTCACGACGACATGGTGGTGGAACTCTAAATAGTGAAGATGGGAAATGAGTCATTCAAACTGGGAGTCACGACGACATGGTGGTGGAACTCTAAATAGTGAAGAGGGGAAATGAGTCATTCACACTGGGAGTCACGACGACATGGTGGTGGAACTCTAAATAGTGAAGATGGGAAATGAGTCATTCACACTGGGAGTCACGACGACATGGTGGTGGAACTCTAAATAGTGAAGAGGGGAAATGAGTCATTCAAACTGGGAGTCACGACGACATGGTGGTGGAACTCTAAATAGTGAAGAGGGGAAATGAGTCATTCAAACTGGGAGTCACGACGACATGGTGGTGGAACTCTAAATAGTGAAGAGGGGAAATGAGTCATTCAAACTGGGAGTCACGACGACATGGTGGTGGAACTCTAAATAGTGAAGATGGGAAATGAGTCATTCACACTGGGAGTCACGACGACATGGTGGTGGAACTCTAAATAGTGAAGAGGGGAAATGAGTCATTCAAACTGGGAGTCACGACGACATGGTGGTGGAACTCTAAATAGTGAAGAGGGGAAATGAGTCATTCAAACTGGGAGTCACGACGACATGGTGGTGGAACTCTAAATAGTGAAGATGGGAAATGAGTCATTCACACTGGGAGTCACGACGACATGGTGGTGGAACTCTAAATAGTGAAGATGGGAAATGAGTCATTCAAACTGGGAGTCACGACGACATGGTGGTGGAACTCTAAATAGTGAAGAGGGGAAATGAGTCATTCAAACTGGGAGTCACGACGACATGGTGGTGGAACTCTAAATAGTGAAGAGGGGAAATGAGTCATTCAAACTGGGAGTCACGACGACATGGTGGTGCTTTTCACGGCATTACCAGATGAAAGAATATGGCAATTTAATATGTTTAAAGACAAATTTAGAGCATTTTGAAAATAAAACCAAGTCCCAGAATGCCTTGTGTCTAGACAATTTAATCCATAGAAAAAAATAATAAAAGCCTAAATTGAATGTGAGTATTTCAACAAAATGGAAGCATAATTAAACAGAGGTTATACATTTTTATTAGATTTTGCTTTACGCTCAGACTTCAGGAACGACTGAAATGAAACAGAAATTAAAGGTTTTGTTAATCATAAAAAGATAAATAAGATTTAAAATTTAAAAACCCAAAATGGATCAGGCTTCTGATTATAACTTTTGTAGTTGTATTTTTTTTTGTCAAATCATAAAATAAAAAAGTTAAATGAATGAATCAAATGCGTTATCTAAATATTGAACAATTTGGGCAACAGAGAGAGGCAGAATAGTGCAGTTTGAAGCTATATGGCAAAAAGTTTTGCACTGGAGACTGGCAGGGGATGACTGGCAGGATGGGTGAGGTGGTGGGTCTGACCAAGAGTGAGGTCAGTCATGTTTGTCATTGTGTGGATGTAAATGTTGAGTTGTCTATTGTTTTTGTCTATAATAAGTTTTTGTATTGTCAAAAAAAGTAAAATAAATGTAAAAAAATAATGAAGTAAATCAAACAGAATCTTCTGTAGGACATTTGCATGTGTGTGTGGTAAGTAGCCTGCTTGAGATACTGCGATTGACATTCACTGAATTTACACTACAGACACCCAACAGGCTGCAGCTCACATTATATACAGTTAACAGTAGTAGCACTTCCACTGAAGGTCTACACGTGATCGCCTACTGTTTACATATGCATTGCATACCGTCTGACAAACCGTCTCCATATAGCATAATACTCGTGATACACTCATAAAGACATTAATACTTTAATATAAGTGCATGAGAAATGTGTAGGTCAATAGATGAATAGTTGGGTCAGATGTTATGTCGTGCATATGTAAACAAGGAAGTACACTTAAAGGAAAGGATGTCCTTCAGCTAGTGTTACCCTGGTCTCAAAGGAGGTTGGTGGCACCTTAATTGGGGAGGACGGGCTCGTGGTAATGGCTGGAGCGGAATCAGAGGAATGGGATCAAAACACATGGTTTTCCAGGTGTTTGACGCCAGTCCATTTGCTCCGTTCCGGCCATTATTATGAGCCCGTCTCCCCCTCAGCAACCTCCACCGCCTGGTCTTTAAAAACATCCCTACATCATCAGCCTTATCCTATTCCTTCTTTATATACTTTATGCCCCCCCACCCCAACCCACCAACAACAACACCACCAAAATAAAGTAAATAGATATTTTGTATTTGATTTATTTGAGATTAGTAAGAGACCAAACATTCTGTCGTATCCAAAAGCACTTCCCTATGTGCTTTGAAAGGTCAGACGTCTGTAGTAGAAACACCGAATCAATAGAGAGCAGTACGGTCCCATCAGTCAGCTTAGTGCATGATGGACTCGACGTAGTTGCCGGGGAACAGTCCCGTGACTCCGCTACTGATTCCCTCGTACCAGCCATCATCGTTCTTCTTAATGATGTAGATGACGGCTCCCTCCATGAAGCTCAGCTCGTCGTTTTTATCCGCAGTGTAGTCGTAGATGGCCACCACTGAGGACGAGAGAGGAGGGGGGAAAATCGTCAGAGGGAGAGAGAGATTTAGCATACTGGATTAGGATGCAACGGGTAAGAAACAGTTGCCTGAAGATTTTAACATATTTTACTGAGTGTCAAAATGTGCTTAAGTAGTTGACTAGTTCAGCGTAGTTGAAATAAATCTGTGTCAATTGTATGGTAGGGAGGAGAAGTGAAGTAGAGTGGTGTCGGTATTGAGCCCTGGGGAACACCTTTCTGCATGTAGCTCTTGGGCGCCCACTGGGGGTCTCCATCCGCATACGAGTCGCTGTACTGAACTACAGCCGCTTCCTGTTCCTCGTAGTCAACTGGCGGTGGTGGAGGAGGGGGAGGAGCTTCATCAAACATGGGCAGGTCATCGGGCGGAGGAGGGGGAGGCGGAGTAGGGGTGTCCGCAACTGCCAAATGGCGATGAGTTAAAGGAAAGGGAGAGAGAATGAGATTAGGAACGCTGCCTGAAACTGGGAGAAAGGAAACAGTACATTACATTTGGGCTTCGCATGCCACCAAGCCCAACAGTAGAGAAAACCACGCAAAACCATGCAATCGTGGGAAGAGCAACATGCAGTGGGTGTTTGTATGCCAGGCACCGATGGTTAGTCGGTCAAGGACCAAATAAAATGCATGACAGCGAGTTGTCGGCATGCAGATTTTTTTGACCCTTTTTTTGAATTTGGACCTGAGATTCGTTCCTCCAGGTCACTTGTTCAAGTCACTTGTTAAGACACGTAATTTGGTTACACGTGTTCTTTGTCACCAACGTAATGCTGGACGTAATGCACACTTTTTCTTGAGCTTGTTCTGACATTCTATTTCCATTGTCTTCCCATGTGAATTTGAATTCTCTTCTTGTGTTTGTTTTATAATATCGTTATACAGTTACCACGGCAGTAGAGAACTTGTGACAATCCTAGAGGGATTGCAGCTCTATAACCATAAACACACACTGGTCCAATCCCAAAATCGACCCTTAAACCATAAACCTTATACACTTGTGGAGATATGAGAGGATTTGATTGGAATAAGCAATATGGTGAAACTTCTACCTAGCCCTATCAGAGTGAAAGGTGGCTTCTACCTAGCCTATCAGAGTGAAAGGTGGTTTCTACCTAGCCTATCAGAGTGAAAGGTGGCTTCTACCTAGCCCTATCAGAGTGAAAGGTGGCTTCTACCTAGCCTATCAGAGTGAAAGGTGGCTTCTACCTAGCCTATCAGAGTGAAAGGTGGCTTCTACCTAGCCTATCAGAGTGAAAGGTGGCTTCTACCTAGCCTATCAGAGTGAAAGGTGGCTTCTACCTAGCCTATCAGAGTGAAAGGTGGAGCTACCACCAGATTGCCTGTACCTGTAAAATATTCTAAGATCTCCACAAGTTCACAGGGTGTAGGGTACAGGGTGTAGGGCACAGGGTGTAGGGTACAGGGTGTAGGGCTTAGAGGACCATTTGGTACTGGCCCATCCAGAGCTGCTAGTTTCAGTAGAGGGCAGCAGAGAACCATATCCTCCTGTCAGTCATGTTCCAAAGTGACAACACCTGCTCTGATTTTATGACACCTTGTGACCCCAGGTCCAAGGAAAATATATTTACATTTTTCAGGGAAGATTTCGTAACACTTTGCTTCTTCTGTATAAATGACTAAAGAGAATGCCTACAAAATGAGTACAACGTAATAAACTGCAGCCTAAATAGTCAGTACGGACCTCTGAATCAGACGGTACATTAGCATACGTGGATCCGATTGAGGAGGCTTACCTGCATAAATCACACATGACCATTTCTATATTGTACCAAAGGGGAATAAGAGCTCAGATATATATTCTCAGAGGATGATATACCATAATGCCATCAACACCCAGGGTACGAGATCACTGGTTTCGGTTTTACTCTTTCGACTGGAAATGACAGCCTTCGTACTGTTAAGAAACAGCTATGAAATGGTGTTATTTTAATTCTGCCAGTAACATAAATCTGTCTTAACACAGACATACATCTGTCTTAACACAGACATAAATCTGTCTTAACACAGACATAAATCTGTCTTAACACAGACATAAATCTGTCTTAACACAGACATAAATCTGTCTTAACACAGACATAAATCTGTCTTAACACAGACATAAATCTGTCTTAACACAGACATAAATCTGTTTTAACACAGACATAAATCTGTCTTAACACAGACATAAATCTGTCTTAACACAGACATAAATCTGTCTTAACACAGACATAAATCTGTCTTAACACAGACATAAATCTGTCTTAACACAGACATAAATCTGTCTTAACAATAGCAGGCTAAGCTTCTTTAGAGATACATGAAAGCATGCAGACTATTTGTCTGTTGATCACACAGTACACACTATGTTTAGTCCTTCAATATGTGCCGCTCATTCTGTGATTTTTTGGGGGGTGAAATTATAGATTATACTTAACATACAGCGTCTTCGGAAAGTATTCAGACCCCTTGACTTTTTCCACATTTTGTTACATTACAGCCTTATTCTAAAATGGAGTACATGTTTGTTTGTTTTTTTGCAATGTAAAACAAAAAACAGAAATACCTCATTTACATAAGTGTTAAGACCCTTTGTTATGAGACTCGAAATTGAGTTCAGGTGCTTCCTGTTTCCATTGATCATCCTTGAGATGTTTCTACAACTTGATTGGAGTCCACCTGTGGTGAGTTCAATTGATTGGACATGATTTGGAAAGGCACACACACCTGTCTATATAAGGTCCCACAGTTTACAGTGTATGTCAGAGCAAAAACCAAGCCATGAGGTTGAAGGAATTGTCCGTAGAGCTCTGACAGGATTGTGTCGAGACACAGGACTCTCAGACCATGAGAAACAAGATTCTCTGGTCTTATGAAACAAAGATTTAACTCTTTGGCCTGAATGCCAAGCGTCACGCCTGGAGGAAACCTGGCACCATCCCTACGGTGAAGCATGGTGGTGGCAGTATGATGCTGTGGGGATGTTTTTCAGTGGCAGGGACTGGGAGACTAGTCAGGATCAAGGCAAAGATGAACGAAGCAAAGTACAGAGAGAAATCCTTGATGAAAACCTGCTCCAGAGTGACTCGATGCTGTAATTGCTGCCAAAGGTGCTTCAACAAACCTGACAAAGCTTGAGAGGATCTGCAGAGAAGAATGGGAGAAACTCCCCATTTACAGGTGTGCCAAGCTTGTAGCGTCATACCCAAGAAGACTCGAGGCTGTAATCGCTGCGAAAGGTACTTCAACCAAATACTGATTAAAGGACTGAATACTTATGTAAATGTGATATTTCAGGTTTTGTTTATTTTATAAATGAGCAAAAAAATTTAAAAACTATTTCATTGCTTTGTCATTATGGGGTATTGTGATGTCATTATGGGCTATTGTGTGTAGATTGGATCAATTTTAGAGTAAGGCTGTAACGTAACAAAATGAGGCAAAAGTGAAGGGGTCTGAATACTTTCCGAATGCATTGTATACCTTATCACACACGTGGGACTTTGTAGAAATACTAATTCAGCTGCTTACTCCATTATACATTCTCCTGAATAATCTTGGAATGGAGACACTTTTTACACTATTTGTCCTCAGTGTCTGCATAGTGGAGAAAGCAATGGGTGTCAATGGCAATAAGCGTCTTTCTGAGAATACTTTTTATTAACACAGACAATAGATAAGAGCTGTCTACTGCACAGGACAGACGGATGGGCAGGACAGACAGACAGGCAGGCAGGCAGGACAGTTGAGTGAACAGGCACAAAGCATGCTGTGTGTGATTGGGTGAGTGATCTGGGGAACAGGGAGAGTGATTTGGGGAACAGGGAGAGTGATCTGGGGAACAGGGAGAGTGATTTGGGGAACAGGGAGAGTGATCTGGGGAACAGGGAGAGTGATTTGGGGAACAGGGAGAGTGATCTGGGGAACAGGGAGAGTGATCTGGGGAACAGGGAGAGTGATCTGGGGAACAGGGAGAGTGATCTGGGGAACAGGGAGAGTGATCTGGGGAACAGGGAGAGTGATTTGGGGAACAGGGAGAGTGATTTGGGGCACAGGGAGAGTGATTTGGGGCACAGGGAGAGTGATTTGGGGCACAGAGAGAGTGATTTGGGGAACAGAGAGAGTGTGTGCTGGGCCTGTGGACTTACTGTTCTCCTGCACCCTGGCCACAAAGCCTGTCAGAGGTATCTGTGGAGTCAGCTGGGGCATGGGGGGAGGAGGGGCAGCTATAGCCACGGGAAGCCCCCCCACACATACCAAACGAAAGAGAGAAATCAAGGATATAAAGTAGACAGAGAGGACAGAAAGAAGGACGAGACAAACAGGAACAGATATCAGTCACCAACAATAGATTAAAATATTACCCCAAGTCAACAGGAAACAGATTACCCCAACCCAAGTCAACAGGAAACAGAGTACCCCAACACAAGTCAACAGGAAACAGAGTACCCCAACCCAAGTCAACAGGAAATAGAGTACCCCAACCCAAGTCAATAGGAAACAGAGTACCCCAACCCAAGTCAATAGGAAACAGAGTACCCCAACACAAGTCAACAGGAAACAGAGTACCCCAAGTCAACAGGAAACAGAGTACCCCAACCCAAGTCAACAGGAAACAGAGTACCCCAACACAAGTCAACAGGAAACAGAGTACCCCAAGTCAACAGGAAACAGAGTACCCCAACACAAGTCAACAGGAAACAGAGTACCCCAACCCAAGTCAACAGGAAACAGAGTACCCCAAGTCAACAGGAAACAGAGTACCCCAACCCAAGTCAATAGGAAACAGAGTACCCCAAGTCAACAGGAAATAGAGTACCCCAACCCAAGTCAATAGGAAACAGAGTACCCCAACCCAAGTCAATAGGAAACAGAGTACCCCAACACAAGTCAACAGGAAACAGAGTACCCCAAGTCAACAGGAAACAGAGTACCCCAACCCAAGTCAACAGGAAACAGAGTACCCCAAGTCAACAGGAAACAGAGTACCCCAAGTCAACAGGAAACAGAGTACCCCAACCCAAGTCAACAGGAAACAGAGTACCCCAACCCAAGTCAACAGGAAACAGAGTACCCCAAGTCAACAGGAAACAGAGTACCCCAAGTCAACAGGAAACAGAGTACCCCAAGTCAACAGGAAACAGAGTACCCCAAGTCAACAGGAAACAGAGTACCCCAAGTCAACAGGAAACAGAGTACCTCAACACAAGTCAACAGGAAACAGAGTACCCCAACACAAGTCAATAGGAAACAGAGTACCCCAACCCAAGTCAATAGGAAACAGAGTACCCCAACACAAGTCAATAGGAAACAGAGTACCCCAAGTCAACAGGAAATAGAGTACCCCAACCCAAGTCAATAGGAAACAGATTACCCCTACCCAAGTCAATAGGAAACAGAGTACCCCAACACAAGTCAACAGGAAACAGAGTACCCCAACACAAGTCAATAGGAAACAGAGTACCCCAACACAAGTCAATAGGAAACAGAGTACCCCAAGTCAACAGGAAACAGAGTACCCCAACACAAGTCAACAGGAAACAGAGTACCCCAACACAAGTCAACAGGAAACAGAGTACCCCAACACAAGTCAATAGGAAACAGAGTACCCCAACACAAGTCAATAGGAAACAGAGTACCCCAACCCAAGTCAATAGGAAACAGAGTACCCCAACACAAGTCAATGTAATACTATCATTGCAAGAATTAAGAGACACACACATTGCAAGGTTAGTCATGAGTTTTGTGCACTTCTACAAGGAAATTAGTTTAATATGTAATGTGTACAAATCTATGGTTGTGGTTTTTAGTTCAGCGAGGCCAGAGACTGAGTCCAGGTTTCCCAAGGTATTTGGTTGTTGTACAGACTGAGGGATTATAAAGAGATTAGGTTTGATTGTTGTAGAGACTGAGGGATTATAAAGAGATTAGGTTTTATTGTTGTAGAGACTGAGGGATTATACAGAGATTAGGTTTTATTGTTGTACAGACTGAGGGATTATACAGAGATTAGGTTTTATTGTTGTAGAGACTGAGGGATTATACAGAGATTAGGTTTTATTGTTGTAGAGACTGAGGGATTATACAGAGATTAGGTTTTATTGTTGTACAGACTGAGGGATTATACAGAGATTAGGTTTTATTGTTGTACAGACTGAGGGATTATACAGAGATTAGGTTTTATTGTTGTAGAGACTGAGGGATTATACAGAGATTAGGTTTTATTGTTGTAGAGACTGAGGGATTATACAGAGATTAGGTTTTATTGTTGTAGAGACTGAGGGATTATACAGAGATTAGGTTTTATTGTTGTAGAGACTGAGGGATTATACAGAGATTAGGTTTTATTGTTGTAGAGACTGAGGGATTATACAGAGATTAGGTTTTATTGTTGTAGAGACTGAGGGATTATACAGAGATTAGGTTTTATTGTTGTAGAGACTGAGGGATTATACAGAGATTAGGTTTTATTGTTGTAGAGACTGAGGGATTATACAGAGATTAGGTTTTATTGTTGTAGAGACTGAGGGATTATACAGAGATTAGGTTTTATTGTTGTAGAGACTGAGGGATTATACAGAGATTAGGTTTTATTGTTGTAGAGACTGAGGGATTATACAGAGATTAGGTTTTATTGTTGTAGAGACTGAGGGATTATACAGAGATTAGGTTTTATTGTTGTAGAGACTGAGGGATTATACAGAGATTAGGTTTTATTGTTGTAGAGACTGAGGGATTATACAGAGATTAGGTTTTATTGTTGTACAGACTGAGGGATTATACAGAGATTAGGTTTTATTGTTGTACAGACTGAGGGATTATACAGAGATTAGGTTTTATTGTTGTACAGACTGAGGGATTATACAGAGATTAGGTTTTATTGTTGTAGAGACTGAGGGATTATACAGAGATTAGGTTTTATTGTTGTAGAGACTGAGGGATTATACAGAGATTAGGTTTGATTGTTGTCACGTTGCCAGTTCCTAATCCTAATCCTAATCTGAATGAGATGATTGTAGAGTCGCCATACGACTGTCTGCAACCCTACTGCCCCTGGCTCTCAATGAACCGAGTTACGTTCACAAACCGTGGCGTTAAGAGTGTCACCCATAAAAATATAATCGATAAGGCCTTCGAAACCTCTGATCCTGGAAATTTGACTGGTCAACTCATGGGTACACTTACAATGGCTGCCGGTCCACCCAGTATGTCATCATTGACTTAAATGGGGAGGCCCGTTCTACAGACTCTATTTCTATGCTGCCACCATTTTAAAAATAAACAGCTGACCTTAGAGAGGTCAGGGTCAAGGGTCAGGGACAAGCGACGCATCACAGCAGGGGTTCCTCTAGCTACAGTAGCATGTTGCAGCTGTCCACACTGACGTCTAAATGCACATTTATAGACGGCTTGATGTTTCTGTCTGAAATTAAATAAAGATGATGACACATTTTTTTGTTGTTGTTGACATTAATAGATAAAATAGGCACCAATATTTAATCTTTTCAAATTCCACCCCTAGAAAGGCTACTGTTAATGCTGTTTTAAAATGGCTGTTAATCTATAGGCTCGAGGTCAACCCCCATGTCTAAATCAGGATCTGTACTGAAGGAAGCACGTCATGCCGTGATATATGCTTGGATAAGTGGCTCATTAGCAGCTGCAGAAAGTCGTGTTATGGAACAGCCACGGACGGGTTCATGACGTCACTTTAAAAAAAAGGAGAGTAGAAAAAGAATCATGTGAAAGTTCCAGGCCTCTACATCTCTAGCATCTACAGCATGTGGTGTAGAACTGGGACTAGACACGACGACAAGAGGAAGAGTGTATTTAATAATGGCTACAGTTATAAGTGATGTAAGGGGGGGGGGGGGGGGGGGCGAGGGTTCTGGCTCATGAGAGAAGCTTTCTCCTCCTCCGTTCTGTGTGTGCATCTCAAATGCTACCCTATTCCCTTTATAGTGCACTGCTTTAGACAGAGCCCCCTATTCCCTTTATAGTGCACTGCTTTAGACAGAGCCCCCTATTCCCTTTATAGTGCACTGCTTTAGACAGAGCCCTCTGGGGAATAGGGTGCCATTTAGGACACAAGACAAGTGTCCTCTTAGTGCTGATGGATCTTAACATTCAATGACAACCGTCTGCACACGGTGATGCCTGTTAACATGGTGACAGTAAGATTTAAACGCCAGCCGGTCTTTCACAGTGCAAGTGAATGGGAGAGGGGAGAGCTGAGGCGAATCTCAATTCAAAAGGGAACAGCTGGCTGCCGACAGCTTGACTTCATCACATTTTATTCTCAATCTTCTTTTGACATTTGTTTTTTTTTTCTTCCTATTTTGACTCGATGAGGTTATTGAGTTCAGTCCGCCTGCACATCACCAGGTTCTGCCTGTGTCTGTGTTCCCACAGGAGTTTTAGTGGAAGGGTACAGGACAGAGGACTGAAAATAAACCCTGTGCTTAAGTTAGTGGACACCTTGAGCTGGGGTCACCTTCTCGGGGGGGCTGGCTAGTACATTTGAGGGGACAGGGAGAGAAGAGAGAGGGGAAAATCAACCACTTTAAAGAGGTTGTGAAAACACAAATAAATTGTGATTTAACAAAACCTCAGATCGTACTTAAACAGAGGCATATTGAATGTACCCGCTGGAGAATCCAAGGACTAGAATATATTCTACATCAATGTACAAGACGTTCACCAGAGAGGAGAAACGCCTTAACAGGCACTTTGACAGGAGAGAAGTCAGTACTACTGCTATGAAGAGACCGCCCTTTGACCTTGAGGAGGAAACGACTGTGGCGTCGCCACCGGCATCTGACCTGCAAAGCCAATCACAATCATAGACTAGAACCTGGAGGAGACTGAAATCAGTCCGTTTCTATGGTTATTTCCTCTAAGTTCACATGTACAAGCTGACAATCTGATATAGTGACTGCTGCTGTTTCATTATTTGTAACTTGAATTTTTTATTTTACTTTTTTATTTTTACTTAACACTTATTTTTCTTAAAACTTCTTAAAGCATTGTTGGTTAAGGGCTTGTAAGTACCTGTTGTGTTCGGCGCATGTGACAAATACAATTTTATTTTATTTTATTTGAGTGACAGTGACGTAATTAGCTTCTGGGCCATCCAGTGAGAGTTGTAGAACTCGGTGGTAGCAGGGTAGCAAACCCTGTTCTAAAAGTGTGACTGGCTGATTCACAAATGGCACCCTAATCCCTATGTAGTGCGCTACTTTTGACCTAGGTCCATAGGGAAAGTAGTGAATAGTGTAGCTCCCCTGTGCTGGTAAAGACAAGAGGGAAGTGCCGTTCCCTTGAGAGGGAATCTATCTATCTATCTATCTATCTATCTTTCCATCTATCCATCTCCAGTCTAATAGAGGGGTGTTGGTGGGGGGGACATGTGTCTTACTTGAGTTCTGGGGGTAGGTTGAGGTTCCCCCGTTAATGTACGGCTGCTGTATCTGCTGCTGCTGTAGCTGTAGGGCCTGCTGCTGCTGCAGGGAGAACTGGGAGGTGACGGACGGCGCCCGGCGGTAGGTGCCCGTGGCCGAAACCACAGAGACTGAGGAGGTGGTAGAGTTGTGCCGTGAGATCTGCCGCGAGATGGTGCCAAACTGGGACATGGGGATGGGGCCAAGACCAGGCCCGGGAGCCACCACTAGAGTAGAAACACCCACAGAAAGAGAGAGAGCGAAACAGATAGAGGAGGGGAGGGAGAGGCAGAGAGATTGGGAGGGGGGCAGAGAGAAGAAAAGACAAAGGGAAAGAAAGAGAGAGAAACAGACAGAGAGCGAGAGAGAGAGAAAGAGAGAGACAGAGAAAGAGACAGAGAGAGAGAGAGAAAGAGACAGAGAGCAAGAGAGAGAGAGAAAGAGAGCGAGAGAGAGAGAGAGATGGAGAGAAAGAGAGAGAGAGGGAGAGAAAGAGAGAGAAAGAGAGAAATAGAGAGAGAAAGAGAGAACCCAGAAAATTAATCAGTGACACCCAATAACAGAGTAGACTTAAGATTTGCAGATCATTCACTGGATCCTCAAAGCAACTGACCCACCAGCATTAACACCAATCACAGAGACCCAGAGGAGGAAAGGGGAGGGGAATAGACACACACCAAGTCATAGCTGGAGTTCCTTCCTGATGGACAGACACACACCAAGTCATAGCTGGAGTTCCTTCCCGACTACATTGCAGACGTATGCCAGATCTTACAACGCCTGGATAGGTATTTAACATATCATACATCCATCTGAACCCCGACTGCAGTCGATGACGTGGGACGCAGGCATTGGTTGACGCAATGCAGGGGAGAATAGACACATGATTTAAGGACAGAAGGAGACAGTTAAAAGGCTCGTTCAACTACTCCTGGGGCTTTCTACCACTCCACACGGACTGAGAGATCAATACAACATCCGCCATGACAGGCTCATTGTCCATCCTCCCTCCCAGAAGCCTGGAAGGGATGAGAGAGCCGAGCCTATGGGTTCGTAGCTTCAACCTTGCAGCACACACACACACACACACACACACACACACACACACACACACACACACACACACACACACACACACACACACACACCCCCCCACCCCCCAATTGATTAATGGACTGCTGAATGTATATATTTTTTCTCTTGCTTTGTTTGCTCTTTTCAGTATTATGTCTCTGATAAGCTACCCAGGAAATGGCTGAAATTAGCCCATGTTAATATATGCAAAAATGCAAAAAAAAAATCTCTGAAGTTGGAGACTTTTATCTCCCTCAACAACTTTAAAAATCTGCTATCCGAGCAGCTAACCGATCGCTGCAGCTGCACATAGTCCATCTGTAAACTACCCACCCAATTTACCTACCTCACCCCCCATACTGCTTTTATTTATTTACTTTTCTGCTCTTTTGCACACCAGTATCTCTATAATGACATCACAATACCCCATCATGACATCACAATACCCCCCACACCAGTATCTCTTCTTGCACATGATCATCTGATGATTTATCACTCCAGTGTTAATCTGCTAAATTGTAATTATTCGATTTATTGCCTACCTCATGCCTTTTGCACACATTGTATATAGATTCTCTTTTTTTCTACCATGTTATTGACTTGTTTATTGTTTACTCCATGTGTAACTCTGTGTTGTTGTCTGTTCACACTGCTATGCTTTATCTTGGCCAGGTCGCAGTTGTAAATGAGAACTTGTTCTCAACTAGCCTCCTGGTTAAATAAAGGTGAAATAAAAAATAAAAATAAAAATATGTAGCCTTTGAAATAAGGTTAATGAAATCAATAACTTACTAACATCAGATAACATTCATATATTAGCCATTTCTGAGACTCACTCTGATAATTATTTTAATGATACATCAGTAGCAATACAAGGATATAACATCTATAGAAGAGACAGAAATGCTTATGGGGGAGGTGTTTCTGTATATATTCAGAGCCATATCCCTGTAATGCTTATGGGGGAGGTGTTGCTGTATATATTCAGAGCCATATCCCTGTAATGCTTATGGGGGAGGTGTTTCTGTATATATTCAGAGCCATATCCCTGTAATGCTTATGGGGGAGGTGTTGCTGTATATATTCAGAGCCATATCCCTGTAATGCTTATGGGGGAGGTGTTGCTGTATATATTCAGAGCCATATCCCTGTAATGCTTATGGGGGAGGTGTCGCTGTATATATTCAGAGCCATATCCCTGTAATGCTTAGAGGATCTTATGTCAAGTGTTATTGAAGTGTTGTGGTTGCAGGTTCACTTGGCACATCTAAAGCCTTTTCTTTGGGGTGTTGCTATATGCCACCAAGTGCTAACAGTCAGTATCTAGATAATATGTTTGAAATGCTTAGTCGTGTATGTGATGTAAACAGAGAGGTCTACTTTATTGGGGACCTGAATATTGACTGGTTTTCGTCAAGCTGTCCACTCAAGAGGAGCGTCTCACTGTAACCAGTGCCTGTAATCTGGTTCAGGTTATTAATCAACCTACCAGGGTGTTTACAAGAGGAAGCTTCTCACTGTAACCAGTTCCTGAAATCTGGTTCAGGTTATTAATCAACCTACCAGGGTGTTTACAAACACTACAGGAACAAGATCATCCACAATTAACGATCACATTTATACTAATACTGTAGAACTTTGTTCTAAAGCTGTATCCGTACCCATTGGATGCAGTGATCACAATATAGTGGCTATATCCAGGAAAGCCAAAGTTCCAACAGCTGGGCCTAAAATAGTGTATAAGAGATCATACAAAACATTTTGCTGTGACTCTTATGTGACTCTTAAATATATTTGTTGGTCTGATGTGATTAATGAGGAGCATCCAGATGCTGCACTTGATGAATTTATGAAATTGCTTCATCCAATTACTGATAAACAAACACATGTTAAGAAACGGACTGTTAGAACTGTTGAGGCTCCATGGATTGATGAGGAATTGAAAAACGGTATGTTTGAAAGAGACGGGGAAAAAGGAGTGGCTAATAAGTCTGGCTGCACATCTGACTGGCTTCCTTACTGCAAATTGAGAAATGATGTGACTAAACTCAACACAAAGAAGAAGAAACTGTATTATGAAGCCAAGATCAATGATATAAAGAATGATGGAATAAAACTTAGGAGTATTTTAAATTACATTATGGGCAGAAAGACAAATTCAACTCCATCTATCATCTAATCAGATGGCTTATTCATCACGAAACCATTTCCTGTTGCCAATTATTTGTATGATTATTTCATTTGTAAAGCGGGCAAACTTAGACAGGAAGTGCCAACAACGAACAGTGAGCCATTGTATTCATGCATAAAAAAAAACCAATAATGAAAGAAAAGCAGTGCAATGTTGAATGTTGTAAAGTTAGTGTGGGAGAAGTGGAAAAATGACTGTTATTGATCAATAATGACAAACCTCCTGGCATTGACAACTTAGATGGACAGCTACTGAGGATGGAAGCTGACTCTATAGCCACTACTATCTGTCATATCTTTAATCTGAGCCTAGAGCAAAGTCTTTGTCCTCAGGCCTGGAGGGAAGCAAAGTCATTCCGCTACCAAAGAGTGGTAAAGCGGCCTTTACTGGTTCTAACAGCAGACCAATCAGCTTGCTGCCAGCTCATAGCAAACTGTTGGAAAAAATTGTGTTACAATTCTATTTCTCTGTAAACAAATTAACAACAGACTTTCAGCATGCTTATAGTGAAGGACACTCAACATGTACTGCACTGACACAAATGACTGATGATTGGTTGAAAAAATATATATAATTATAAGATTGTGGGAGCTGTACTGTTAGATTTCAGTGCAGCCTTTTGATATTTTTGACTATAACCTGTTGTTGAAAAAACGTATGCGTTATGGCTTTTCAACCTCTGCCATATCGTGGATTCAGAGCCATCTATCTAATAGAACACAAAGAGTTTTCTATAATGGAAGCTTCTCTAATGTCAACCATGTAAAGTGTGGTGTACCGCAGGGCAGCTCTCTAGGCCCTCTACTCTTTTCTATTTTTACCAATGACCAGCCACTGGCATTAAACACAGCATGTGTGTCCATGTATGCTGATGATTCAACCATATACACATCAGCAACCACAGTTAATGAAGTCACTGAAACCCTTAACAAAGATTTGCAGTCAGTTTGGGAATGGGTGGCCAGTAATTTACTGGTCCTGATCATCTCTAAAACTAAGAGCATTTTATTTGGTACAAATCATTCCCTAAGTTCTAGACCTCAGCTGAATCTGGTAATGAATGGTATGGCTGTTGAACAAGTTGAGGAGACTAAATTACTTGGCGTTACCTTAGATTGTAAACTGTCATGGTCAAAACATATGGATTCAATGGTTGTAAAGATGAGGAGAGGTCTGGACGTAATAAAGAGATGCTCTGCTTTTTTGACACCACACTCCAAAAAACAAGTTCTGCAGGCTCTAGTTTTGTCTAATCTTGATTATTGTCCTGTCGTGTGGTGAAGTGCTGCAAGGAAAGACCTAGTTAAGCTGCAGCTGGCCCAGAACAGAGTGGCACGTCTTGTTCTTCATTGTAATCAGAGGGCTGATATAAATACTATGCATGCCAGGCTCTCTTGGCTAAGAGTTGAGAACAGACTGACTGCATCACTTCTTCTTTTTATAAGAAACATTAATGTGTTGAAAATCCCAAATTGTTTGCATAGTCAACTTACACACAGCTCTGAAACACACACTTACCCCACCAGACATGCCACCAGGGGTCTTTTCACAGTCCCCAAATCCAGAACAAATTCAAGAAAGCGTACAGTATTAATACAGAGCCCTTATTGCATAGAACTCCCATCTCATATTGCTCAAAGAAACAGCAAACCTGGTTTAAAGAAACAGATAAAGCAACACCTCGTGGCACAACATCTCTCCTCTATTTGACCTGGATAGTCTGTGTGTCTGTATTGATATGGAGGCTACGTGTGCTTTTTAAAATGTATGTAGTTCTGTCCTTGAGCTGTTCTTGTCTAATGATGTTCTGTATTATGTCATTCTGTATTATGTTTCTTGTTCTGTGTGGACCCCAGGAAGAGTAGATGCTGCTTTTGCAACAGCTAATGGGGATCCTAATAAAATACCAAATACTTCCTGGGGCTTTCTGCCACTCCACACAGACAGAGATCAATACCACTCCACAGGGACTGAGGGATCAATACCACTCCACACGGACTGAGGGATCAATACCACTCCACACAGACTGAGATCAATACCACTCCACACAGACTGAGATCAATACCACTCCACACAGACTGAGGGATCAATACCACTCCACACGGACTGATGGATCAATACCACTCCACACGGACTGAGATCAATACCACTCCACACAGACAGAGATCAATACCACTCCACACGGACTGAAGGATCAATACCACTCCACACGGACTGAGATCAATACCACTCCACACAGACTGAGGGATCAATACCACTCCACACAGACAGAGATCAATACCACTCCACACGGACTGAAGGATCAATACCACTCCACACGGACTGAGATCAATACCACTCCACACAGACTGAGGGATCAATACCACTCCACACGGACTGAGGGATCAATACCACTCCACACAGACTGAGATCAATACCACTCCACACAGACTGAGATCAATACCACTCCACACAGACTGAGATCAATACCACTCCACACAGACTGAGGGATCAATACCACTCCACACGGACTGATGGATCAATACCACTCCACACGGACTGAGATCAATACCACTCCACACAGACAGAGATCAATACCACTCCACACAGACTGAGAGATCAATACCACTCCACACGGACTGAGAGATCAATACCACTCCACAGGGACTGAGAGATCAATACCACTCCACACGGACTGAGAGATCAATACCACTCCACACGGACTGAGAGATCAATACCACTCCACACAGACTGAGGGATCAATACCACTCCACACAGACTGAGGGATCAATACCACTCCACACGGACTGAGGGATCAATACCACTCCACACAGACAGAGATCAATACCACTACACACAGAATGAGCGATCAATACCACTCCACACAGATTGAGGGATCAATACCACTCCACACAGATTGAGGGATCAATACCACTCCACACAGATTGAGAGATCAATTCCACTCCACACAGATTGAGGGATCAATACCACTCCACACAGATTGAGAGATCAATACCACTCCACACAGATTGAGGGATCAATACCACTCCACACAGACTGAGAGATCAATACCACTACACACAGAATGAGCGATCAATACCACTCCACACAGATTGAGAGATCAATACCACTCCACACAGACTGAGAGATCAATACCACTACACACAGACTGAGAGATCAATACCACTCCACACAGACTGAGGGATCAATACCACTCCACACAGACTGAGATCAATACCACTCCACATAGACTGAGAGATCAATACCACTCCACACAGATTGAGAGATCAATACCACTCCACACAGACTGAGAGATCAATACCACTACACACAGACTGAGAGATCAATACCACTCCACACAGACTGAGGGATCAATACCACTCCACACAGACTGAGAGATCAATACCACTCCACACAGATTGAGAGATCAATACCACTCCACACAGACTGAGAGATCAATACCACTCCACACGGACTGAGCGATCAATACCACTCCACACAGATTGAGAGATCAATACCACTCCACACAGAGATCAATACCACTCCACAGGGACTGAGAGATCAATACCACTCCACACAGACTGAGAGATCAATACCACTCCACACAGACTGAGGGATCAATACCACTCCACAGGGACTGAGAGATCAATACCACTCCACACAGACTGAGATCAATACCACTCCACACAGACAGAGATCAATACCACTCCACACAGACTGAGATCAATACCACTCCACACAGACTGAGATCAATACCACTCCACACAGACTGAGAGATCAATACCACTCCACACAGATTGAGAGATCAATACCCCTCCACACAGATTGAGGGATCAATACCACTCCACACAGAGATCAATACCACTCCACACGGACTGAGGGATCAATACCACTCCACACAGACTGAGGGATCAATACCACTCCACACGGACTGAGGGATCAATACCACTCCACACAGACTGAGAGATCAATACCACTCCACACAGACTGAGAGATCAATACCACTCCACACGGACTGAGGGATCAATACCACTCCACACAGACTGAGAGATCAATACCACTCCACACAGACTGAGGGATCAATACCACTCCACACAGACAGAGATCAATACCACTCCACACAGACTGAGGGATCAATACCACTCCACACAGACTGAGATCAATACCACTCCACAGGGACTGAGATCAATACCACTCCACACAGACAGAGATCAATACCACTCCACACAGACTGAGGGATCAATACCACTCCACACAGACTGAGATCAATACCACTCCACACAGACTGAGAGATCAATACCACTCCACACAGACTGAGAGATCAATACCACTCCACACAGACTGAGGGATCAATACCACTCCACACAGACTGAGGGATCAATACCACTCCACACAGACTGAGGGATCAATACCACTCCACACAGACTGAGAGATCAATACCACTCCACACAGACTGAGGGATCAATACCACTCCACACAGACTGAGAGATCAATACCACTCCACACAGACTGAGGGATCAATACCACTCCACACAGACTGAGAGATCAATACCACTCCACACGGACTGAGGGATCAATACCACTCCACACAGACTGAGGGATCAATACCACTCCACACAGATTGAGGGATCAATACCACTCCACACAGAGATCAATACCACTCCACACGGACTGAGGGATCAATACCACTCCACACAGACTGAGAGATCAATACCACTCCACACAGACTGAGAGATCAATACCACTCCACACAGATTGAGGGATCAATACCACTCCACACAGAGATCAATACCACTCCACACGGACTGAGGGATCAATACCACTCCACACAGATTGAGGGATCAATACCACTCCACACAGAGATCAATACCACTCCACACGGACTGAGGGATCAATACCACTCCACACAGATTGAGGGATCAATACCACTCCACATAGACTGAGGGATCAATACCACTCCACACAGACTGAGAGATCAATACCACTCCACACGGACTGAGGGATCAATACCACTCCACACAGACTGAGAGATCAATACCACTCCACACGGACTGAGGGATCAATACCACTCCACACAGACTGAGGGATCAATACCACTCCACACAGACTGAGGGATCAATACCACTCCACACAGACAGAGATCAATACCACTCCACACAGACTGAGGGATCAATACCACTCCACACAGACAGAGATCAATACCACTCCACAGGGACTGAGATCAATACCACTCCACACAGACAGAGATCAATACCACTCCACACAGACTGAGATCAATACCACTCCACACAGACAGAGATCAATACCACTCCACACAGACAGAGATCAATACCACTCCACACAGACTGAGAGATCAATACCACTCCACACAGACTGAGGGATCAATACCACTCCACACAGACTGAGGGATCAATACCACTCCACACAGACTGAGAGATCAATACCACTCCACACAGACTGAGAGATCAATACCACTCCACACAGACTGAGAGATCAATACCACTCCACACAGACTGAGGGATCAATACCACTCCACACAGACTGAGAGATCAATACCACTCCACACAGACTGAGAGATCAATACCACTCCACACAGACTGAGGGATCAATACCACTCCACACAGACTGAGGGATCAATACCACTCCACACAGACTGAGAGATCAATACCACTCCACACAGACTGAGAGATCAATACCACTCCACACAGACTGAGAGATCAATACCACTCCACACAGACTGAGGGATCAATACCACTCCACACAGACTGAGAGATCAATACCACTCCACACAGACTGAGGGATCAATACCACTCCACACAGACTGAGAGATCAATACCACTCCACACAGAGATCAATACCACTCCACACAGACTGAGAGATCAATACCACTCCACACGGACTGAGGGATCAATACCACTCCACACAGACTGAGAGATCAATACCACTCCACACAGACTGAGGGATCAATACCACTCCACACAGACAGAGATCAATACCACTCCACACGGACTGAGAGATCAATACCACTCCACATAGACTGAGGGATCAATACCACTCCACACAGACTGAGAGATCAATACCACTCCACACAGACTGAGAGATCAATACCACTCCACACAGACTGAGGGATCAATACCACTCCACACAGACAGAGATCAATACCACTCCACACAGATTGTGAGATCAATACCACTCCACACAGACTGAGATCAATACCACTCCACACAGACTGAGGGATCAATACCACTCCACACAGACTGAGGGATCAATACCACTCCACACAGACTGAGGGATCAATACCACTCCACACAGATTGAGAGATCAATACCACTCCACACAGACTGAGATCAATACCACTCCACACAGACTGAGATCAATACCACTCCACACAGACTGAGATCAATACCACTCCACACAGACTGAGATCAATACCACTCCACACAGACTGAGGGATCAATACCACTCCACACAGACTGAGGGATCAATACCACTCCACACAGACTGAGGGATCAATACCACTCCACACAGATTGAGAGATCAATACCACTCCACACAGACTGAGATCAATACCACTCCACACAGACAGAGATCAATACCACTCCACACAGACTGAGATCAATACCACTCCACACAGACTGAGATCAATACCACTCCACACAGACAGAGATCAATACCACTCCACATAGACAGAGATCAATACCACTCCACACAGACTGAGATCAATACCACTCCACACAGACTGAGAGATCAATACCACTCCACACAGATTGAGGGATCAATACCACTCCACACAGACAGAGATCAATACCACTCCACATAGACAGAGATCAATACCACTCCACATAGACAGAGATCAATACCACTCCACACAGACAGAGATCAATACCACTCCACACAGAGATCAATACCACTCCACACAGACTGAGGGATCAATACCACTCCACAGGGACTGAGGGATCAATACCACTCCACACAGACTGAGATCAATACCACTCCACACAGACTGAGATCAATACCACTCCACATAGACAGAGATCAATACCACTCCACACAAACAGAGATCAATACCACTCCACACAGAGATCAATACCACTCCACACAGACTGAGGGATCAATACCACTCCACAGGGACTGAGGGATCAATACCACTCCACACAGACTGAGAGATCAATACCACTCCACACAGACTGAGATCAATACCACTCCACACAGAGATCAATACCACTCCACACGGACTGAGGGATCAATACCACTCCACAGGGACTGAGATCAATACCACTCCACACAGAGATCAATACCACTCCACACAGACTGAGGGATCAATACCACTCCACAGGGACTGAGAGATCAATACCACTCCACACAGACTGAGAGATCAATACCACTCCACACAGATTGAGGGATCAATACCACTCCACACAGACAGAGATCAATACCACTCCACATAGACAGAGATCAATACCACTCCACATAGACAGAGATCAATACCACTCCACACAGACAGAGATCAATACCACTCCACACAGACAGAGATCAATACCACTCCACACAGACAGAGATCAATACCACTCCACACAGACTGAGATCAATACCACTCCACACAGACTGAGATCAATACCACTCCACACAGACTGAGATCAATACCACTCCACACAGAGATCAATACCACTCCACACGGACTGAGGGATCAATACCACTCCACAGGGACTGAGAGATCAATACCACTCCACACAGACTGAGAGATCAATACCACTCCACACAGACTGAGAGATCAATACCACTCCACACAGACTGAGGGATCAATACCACTCCACAGGGACTGAGAGATCAATACCACTCCACAGGGACTGAGATCAATACCACTCCACACAGAGATCAATACCACTCCACACAGAGATCAATACCACTCCACACAGAGATCAATACCACTCCACACAGACTGAGGGATCAATACCACTCCACACAGACTGAGATCAATACCACTCCACATAGACAGAGATCAATACCACTCCACACAGAGATCAATACCACTCCACACAGACTGAGGGATCAATACCACTCCACACAGACTGAGATCAAAACCACTCCACACAGACTGAGATCAATACCACTCCACACAGACTGAGAGATCAATACCACTCCACACAGACTGAGGGATCAAAACCACTCCACACAGACTGAGATCAATACCACTCCACACAGACTGAGAGATCAATACCACTCCACACAGACTGAGGGATCAATACCACTCCACACAGACAGAGATCAATACCACTCCACACAGACAGAGATCAATACCACTCCACACGGACTGAGGGATCAATACCACTCCACACAGACTGAGATCAATACCACTACACACAGACTGAGGGATCAATACCACTCCACACAGACTGAGATCAATACCACTCCACACAGACTGAGAGATCAATACCACTCCACACAGACAGAGATCAATACCACTCCACACAGACTGAGGGATCAATACCACTCCACACAGACTGAGGGATCAATACCACTCCACACAGACTGAGATCAATACCACTCCACACAGACTGAGAGATCAATACCACTCCACACAGACTGAGGGATCAATACCAATCCACACGGACTGAGGGATCAATACCACTCCACACAGACTGAGATCAATACCACTCCACACGGACTGAGAGATCAATACCACTCCACACAGACTGAGAGATCAATACCACTCCACACAGACAGAGATCAATACCACTCCACACAGACAGAGATCAATACCACTCCACACAGACTGAGGGATCAATACCACTCCACACAGACAGAGATCAATACCACTCCACACAGACAGAGATCAATACCACTCCACATAGACAGAGATCAATACCACTCCACACAGACTGAGGGATCAATACCACTCCACACAGACAGAGATCAATACCACTCCACACAGACTGAGGGATCAATACCACTCCACACAGACTGAGGGATCAATACCACTCCACACAGACTGAGGGATCAATACCACTCCACACAGAGATCAATACCACTCCACACGGACTGAGGGATCAATACCACTCCACACGGACTGAGAGATCAATACCACTCCACACGGACTGAGGGATCAATACCACTCCACACAGACTGAGATCAATACCACTCCACACAGACTGAGGGATCAATACCACTCCACACAGACAGAGATCAATACCACTCCACACAGACTGAGATCAATACCACTCCACACAGAGATCAATACCACTCCACACGGACTGAGGGATCAATACCACTCCACACGGACTGAGGGATCAATACCACTCCACACAGACTGAGGGATCAATACCACTCCACAGGGACTGAGGGATCAATACCACTCCACACGGACTGAGGGATCAATACCACTCCACACAGAGATCAATACCACTCCACACGGACTGAGGGATCAATACCACTCCACATAGACAGAGATCAATACCACTCCACACAGACAGAGATCAATACCACTCCACACAGACTGAGATCAATACCACTCGACACAGACTGAGAGATCAATACCACTCCACACAGACTGAGGGATCAATACCACTCCACACAGACTGAGGGATCAATACCACTCCACACAGACTGAGGGATCAATACCACTCCACACAGACTGAGATCAATACCACTCCACACAGACTGAGGGATCAATACCACTCCACACAGACTGAGGGATCAATACCACTCCACACAGACAGAGATCAATACCACTCCACACAGACTGAGATCAATACCACTCCACACAGACTGAGGGATCAATACCACTCCACACAGACTGAGGGATCAATACCACTCCACACAGACTGAGGGATCAATACCACTCCACACAGACAGAGATCAATACCACTCCACACAGACTGAGATCAATACCACTCCACACAGACTGAGGGATCAATACCACTCCACACAGACTGAGATCAATACCACTCCACACAGACTGAGGGATCAATACCACTCCACACAGACTGAGGGATCAATACCACTCCACACAGACTGAGGGATCAATACCACTCCACACAGACTGAGGGATCAATACCACTCCACACAGACTGAGGGATCAATACCACTCCACACAGACTGAGAGATCAATACCACTCCACAGGGACTGAGGGATCAATACCACTCCACACGGACTGAGGGATCAATACCACTCCACACGGACTGAGGGATCAATACCACTCCACACGGACTGAGGGATCAATACAACTTACCTGCATTGCAGTATTTACGGAGTGACACAAGTTCTTTGCTGTATTCAAATCATATTGCAAGACTGTTTGAATACTGTAAATATACACAATAGACACACGCCACAGGTAGATGTATTACTACGGTATGAGGAAGTGCCCAGACACACAGGTAGATGTATTACTACGGTATGAGGAAGTGCCCAGACACACAGGTAGATGTATTACTACGGTATGAGGAAGTGCCCAGACACACAGGTAGATGTATTACTACGGTATGAGGAAGTGCCCAGACACACAGGTAGATGTATTACTACGGTATGAGGAAGTGCCCAGACACACAGGTAGATGTATTACTACAGTATGAGGAAGTACCCAGACACACAGGTAGATGTATTACTACGGTATGAGGAAGTGCCCAGACACACAGGTAGATGTATTACTACGGTATGAGGAAGTACCCAGACACACAGGTAGATGTATTACTACGGTATGAGGAAGTACCCAGACACACAGGTAGATGTATTACTACGGTATGAGGAAGTACCCAGACACACAGGTAGATGTATTACTACGGTATGAGGAAGTGCCCAGACACACAGGTAGATGTATTACTACGGTATGAGGAAGTGCCCAGACACACAGGTAGATGTATTACTACGGTATGAGGAAGTGCCCAGACACACAGGTAGATGTATTACTACGGTATGAGGAAGTGCCCAGACACACAGGTAGATGTATTACTACGGTATGAGGAAGTGCCCAGACACACAGGTAGATGTATTACTACGGTATGAGGAAGTACCCAGACACACAGGTAGATGTATTACTACGGTATGAGGAAGTGCCCAGACACACAGGTAGATATATTACTACGGTATGAGGAAGTGCCCAGACACACAGGTAGATGTATTACTACGGTATGAGGAAGTACCCAGACACACAGGTAGATGTATTACTACGGTATGAGGAAGTATTTGAATGAGGGAGAGTGTGTGTGTGTGTGTGTGTGTGTGTGTGTGTGTGTGTGTGTGTGTGTGTGTGTGTGTGTGTGTGTGTGTGTGTGTGTGTGTGTGTGTGTGTGTGTGTGTGTGTGTGTGTGTGTGTGTGTGTGTGTGTGTGTGTAGTAAATATGAAAGTGTGAGTGTACGTGTTTGTGTGTGTGTAGAATGTGTTTTCCTACATTTGGGCATGTCCTGTTTACTGGGTCAGATAACAGTAGCTCTCTGGAGAAGCTCTTCTCTCAGATAGTCATGGATCGAACAGGAACAAGTTCAGACTCAGGGGAACAGAGGACTCAACAAACAGTTAAAACATCTCCAGAACGTCCCTCAGGCTGGTCCTTCCTCTCTGCCGGCTCTAACCAGGTAATAAACCACCGGTGACTCCTGGTAGCAAGTCGGCTAGTTATTACATGTTTTCTAATGGGAAAAGCTAACAGCCAGTATATTTGTTCCAAATGCTTTTTGAACTGAGGTTTAAGCAAGAGGACCCCACAATTCCACTGATGTTTTTGATTGATGACCTGAGATAAAAACATGTTTCCTTTCTTGATTTGTAGCATTTTTGTTTTTTCGTAGCGGCCATCTTGAACGATAGCACAGGGTTATGTCAGGGATGTCATAATTGATATGTTGGTTGTCACGACATGTCATAATACTGTGACAGCCACGTTACAACATAAGACACAATTTATCTGCAACATTGACAGAACATCCAGAAACCCATACAGTCATACATGAAGACCAGGGCTCATAATCACATCCAGAAACCCATACATGAAGACCAGGGCCCATATTCACATCCAGAAACCCATACATGAAGACCAGGGCCCATAATCACATCCAGAAACCAGTCATACATGAAGACCAGGGCCCATAATCACATCCAGAAACCAGTCATACATGAAGACCAGGGCCCATATTCACATCCAGAAACCCATACAGTCATACATGAAGACCAGGGCCCATAATCACATCCAGAAACCAGTCATACATGAAGACCAGGGCCCATATTCACATCCAGAAACCCATACAGTCATACATGAAGACCAGGGCCCATAATCACATCCAGAAACCCATACAGTCATACATGAAGACCAGGGCCCATAATCACATCCAGAAACCCATACAGTCATACATGAAGACCAGGGCCCATATTCACATCCAGAAACCCATACAGTCATACATGAAGACCAGGGCCCATAATCACATCCAGAAACCAGTCATACATGAAGACCAGGGCCCATATTCACATCCAGAAACCCATACAGTCATACATGAAGACCAGGGCCCATATTCACATCCAGAAACCCATACAGTCATACATGAAGACCAGGGCCCATAATCACATCCAGAAACCAGTCATACATGAAGTCCAGGGCCCATAATCACATCCAGAAACCCATACAGTCATACATGAAGACCAGGGCCCATAATCACATCCAGAAACCCATACATGAAGACCAGGGCCCATATTCACATCCAGAAACCCATACATGAAGACCAGGGCCCATATTCACATCCAGAAACCAGTCATACATGAAGACCAGGGCCCATAATCACATCCAGAAACCCATACATGAAGACCAGGGCCCATATTCACATCCAGAAACCCATACAGTCATACATGAAGACCAGGACCCATAATCACATCCAGAAACCCATACAGTCATACATGAAGACCAGGGCCCATAATCACATCCAGAAACCCATACAGTCATACATGAAGACCAGGGCCCATATTCACATCCAGAAACCCATACAGTCATACATGAAGACCAGGGCCCATATTCACATCCAGAAACCAGTCATACATGAAGACCAGGACCCATAATCACATCCAGAAACCAGTCATACATGAAGACCAGGACCCATAATCACATCCAGAAACCAGTCATACATGAAGACCAGGACCCATAATCACATCCAGAAACCAGTCATACATGAAGACCAGGACCCATAATCACATCCAGAAACCAGTCATACATGAAGACCAGGGCCCATATTCACAAAGCATCTCAGAGTAAAAGTGAATGATCTGAGATCAGGTCCCCCTTCTGTCCATATATTCTTATTCATTATTGATCTAAGAATGCTAAACAGATCCCAGATCAGCACTACGACTGTTGAGACACCTGAAAACATACAGCCCCTGTACTTCAAAGCTATGACAGTCAATGAAATGAAACCCTTCACATACTGATTTGAAGCCACGCAGTGGGAAAATAAACAGGAACCATAGACACAGACAACCCCAATGTGATTGTTAAGACGGAACAGATGGAAGCTGATTTAACTGATTTCATACTATGACCAGAGACATTGAGTCAAATCAACCACATCCATAATGTTCTGGAGCACATCACACACAATGCAGCTGGTCTTGACAAGCACCTGTTCTCTCATCAAAGCACCTGTTCTCTCATCAAAGCACCTGTTCTCTCATCAAAGCACCTGTTCTCTCATCAAAGCACCTGTTCTCTCATCAAAGCACCTGCTCTCTCATCAAAGCACCTGTTCTCTCATCAAAGCACCTGTTCTCTCATCAAAGCACCTGTTCTCTCATCAAAGCACCTGTTCTCTCATCAAAGCACCTGCTCTCTCATCAAAGCACCTGTTCTCTCATCAAAGGGTATGGGAACTGGCATTGGGAAGATGTGCAAAATTATCTTTGTGGTCATTTGGAACTTTGTAAAATACATTAAAAAAAAGAAAAGGAAATAGGGGTTGGCACTGGAGCTGTTACCATGGTGACAGGCTCACAGACTGGAGCTGTTACCATGGTGACACACAGACACTGGGGCTGTTACCATGGTGACACACATACACTGGAGCTGTTACCATGGTGACAGGCTCACAGACACTGGCACTGTTACCATGGTGACACTGGCACTGTTACCATGGTGACAGGCTCACATACACTGGCACTGTTACCATGGTGACAGGCTCACAGATAGCCAGAAGAGAACAGGCCATTTAATTAGACTTCATTTTAACATGCGTACTGGCAGGTCCTACAGCCAGAAAAGAAGAGACTTCTTTAGGGCACTGTTTGGGGTCTGTGTTCCAAATGGCACCCTATTCTATTCATAGTACACTCCTTTGGAGCAAAGCCCTATGGACCCTGGTCAAAAGTAGTGCACGTATGTAGGGAATAGGGTGCCGTTTGGGACATAACCCTGGAAGTAGATTGAGAACCAGAACCCAAGCACCACCACCTCCACCATGTGACCCCTACCACCTGACCCATGGTTAAAACACCAGGATGGAAGAGGTACACAGGTGTACACGCACATACACTTTCTCACACCCATTCACCCTCTCATAGTGCCAGCGCTGCCAGAGAGGAGGTGGGTCGATGACTGTCCACTGGCGCCCTCATGCAGAGGGAGGTGGCGGAGAGGAGGTATAGGGGTTTGTCCACTGGCGCCCTCATGCAGAGGGAGATGGCGGGGAGGAGAGGAGGTATAGGGGTTTGTCCACTGGCGCCCTCATGCAGAGGGAGGTGGTAGAGAGGAGGTATAGGGGTTTGTCCACTGGAGCCCTCATGCAGAGGGAGGTGGCGGAGAGGAGAGGAGGTATAGGGGTTTACCCACTGGCGCCCTCATGCAGAGGGAGGTGGCGGAGAGGAGGTATAGGGGTTTACCCACTGGAGCCCTCATGCAGAGGGAGGTGGCGGAGAGGAGAGGAGGTATAGGGGTTTACCCACTGGCGCCCTCATGCAGAGGGAGGTGGCGGAGAGGAGGTATAGGGGTTTACCCACTGGAGCCCTCATGCAGAGGGAGGTGGCGGAGAGGAGAGGAGGTATAGGGGTTTACCCACTGGCGCCCTCATGCAGAGGGAGGTGGCGGAGAGGAGGTATAGGGGTTTACCCACTGGAGCCCTCATGCAGAGGGAGGTGGCGGAGAGGAGAGGAGGTATAGGGGTTTGTCCACTGGAGCCCTCATGCAGAGGGAGGTGGCGGAGAGGAGAGGAGGTATAGGGGTTTGTGATTCTTTGGGCTCACCTATTGCTGCAGAAGCCACTCGGGCCACTGGGGGGCTCTGCCCAGGGAGAGGAGGAGGGGGGGGAGGGGCTCCGGGGGGAGCAGACATGGGCGGGACTGAAAACAAGTGCGTCAGATCCGTTAGTGACTGACTGGTTTGCAACGCTGCTTGTTATGTACCATCGTACAACACTGTTACACTAATATCCAGCTCTTTAGAAGGCGTTACCATGGTGACAGGCTCACAGACAGGCAGCTTTAGTCTTGCTGGCCTGACATCCTGTCACTAATATCCAGCTCTTTAGAAGGCGTTACCATGGTGACAGGCTCACAGACAGGCAGCTTTAGTCTTGCTGGCCTGACATCCTGTCACTAATATCCAGCTCTTTACAGGTGTTACCATGGTGACAGGCTCACAGACAGGCAGCTTTAGTCTTGCTGGCCTGACATCCTGTCACTAATATCCAGCTCTTTTCGTCTCCTTTTTCTCTCTCTACCTTAATAGGCCGAAAGGACCCCTCACCTCACACTTCTAAACTCCCTGTTCCATTTCCAACTAGAAAACTAAATGCAGATCTCTATGCTCTTTACCATAGAGAGGCCCTAGTACAGGAAGGCATATTTACACACACAGAGAGAGAGAGAGAGAGAGGAGAGAGAGAGAGAGAGAGAGAGAGAGAGAGAGAGAGACAGAGAGAGAGAGAGAGAGAGAGAGAGAGAGAGAGAGAGGGAGGGAGAGAGATGGAAAAAGAGAGGGGGAGAGAGAGAGAGAGAGAGATGGAAAAAGAGAGAGAGAGAGAGAGAGATGGAAAAAGAGAGAGGGGGAGAGAGAGAGAGAGAGAGAGAGACAGCGAGAGAGAGAGAGAGAGAGAGAGAGAGAGAGAGAGAGAGGGGGAGAGAGAGAGAGAGAGAGAGAGAGAGAGAGATGGAAAAAGAGAGAGGGGGAGAGAGAGAGACAGAGACAGCGAGAGAGAGAGAGAGAGTGAGAGAGAGAGAGTGAGAGATGGAAAAAGAGAGAGGGGAGAGAGGGAGAGAGAGAGAGAGAGAGAGAGAGACAGACAGACAGACAGAGAGACAGAGAGAGATAGCGGCGGTGGTTTTGGAGAGAAAACGCATATCCCATTTCTAATATCCACACAAAGTGTACTTAACCCCATGTTCCCCTACAGTACATTAGACTCCCGCTCACCTGGTCCAGAGTTGGGAATGGAGGGCGTAGGCACGGCCATGGGAATGCCAATACTGCTGCTCCCGCTGTTCTCCCTGCTGCCACTACCCCCACTACTACCACTAGAGGGCGAGGGAGAGAGAAAGAGGGAGAGAGAGATGGAAGGAGAGATAGGGAGCGGGGGAGAGAGAATAAATAAACATTTAATTTAGAGCGACCTGCAGAGGGGACAGTTGGTGTCAGCCCGTGTCCTACTCAGGGCGACCTGCAGAGGGGACAGTAGGTGTCAGCCCGTGTCCTACTCAGGGCGACCTGCAGAGGGGACAGTAGGTGTCAGCCCGTGTCCTACTCAGGGCGACCTGCAGAGGGGACAGTAGGTGTCAGCCCGTGTCCTACTCAGGGCGACCTGCAGAGGGGACAGTAGGTATCAGCCCGTGTCCTATTCAGGGCGACCTGCAGAGGGGACAGTAGGTGTCAGCCCGTGTCCTATTCAGGGCGACCTGCAGAGGGGACAGTAGGTGTCAGCCCGTGTCCTACTCAGGGCGACCTGCAGAGGGGACAGTAGGTGTCAGCCCGTGTCCTACTCAGGGCGACCTGCAGAGGGGACAGTAGGTATCAGCCCGTGTCCTACTCAGGGCGACCTGCAGAGGGGACAGTAGGTGTCAGCCCGTGTCCTACTCAGGGCGACCTGCAGAGGGGACAGTAGGTGTCAGCCCGTGTCCTACTCAGGGCAACCTGCAGAGGGGACAGTAGGTGTCAGCCCGTGTCCTACTCAGGGCGACCTGCAGAGGGGACAGTAGGTGTCAGCCCGTGTCCTACTCAGGGCGACCTGCAGAGGGGACAGTAGGTGTCAGCCCGTGTCCTACTCAGGGCGACCTGCAGAGGGGACAGTAGGTGTCAGCCCGTGTCCTACTCAGGGCGACCTGCAGAGGGGACAGTAGGTGTCAGCCCGTGTCCTACTCAGGGCGACCTGCAGAGGGGACAGTAGGTGTCAGCCCGTGTCCTACTCAGGGAGACCTGCAGAGGGGACAGTAGGTATCAGCCCGTGTCCTACTCAGGGCGACCTGCAGAGGGGACAGTAGGTGTCAGCCCGTGTCCTATTTAGAATCCTTCAGTCACAGGGGAAAACGATCAAGCTTAAAAAACCTGACCAGAGCAACAGCATGTACACTGAGTGGACAAAACATTAGGAACACCTGCTCTTTCCATGACATAGACTGACCAGGTGAAAGCTAGACTGAATAGACTGAATCCAGGTGAAAGCTATGATCCCTTATTGATGCCACTAAATCCACTTCAATCAGTGTAGATGAAGATGAGGAGACAGGTAAAAATATATATATTTAAGCCTTGAGACATTTGAGATATGGATCTCTTCACCCTCTGTGCCATTCAGAGGGTGAATGGGCACGACAAAATATTTAAGTGCCTTTGAACAGAGTACGGTAGTAGGTGCCAGGTGCACCGGTTTGTGTCAAGAAATGCAACGCTGCTGTGTTTTTCACGCTCAACCGTTTCCCGTGTGTATCAAGAATGGTCCACCACACCAAAGGACATCCTGTCAACTTGACACAACTGTGGGCCAGCATGCCTTTTGAATGGAGAGGAGAGGAGAGGGATGAGAAAAGGTGAAAGACAAACCCCAGTGAGGATGAAAAAAAGCCCCGCCTTACTGTCTCAGCCCCGCCTTACTGTCTCAGCCCCGCCTTACTGTCTCAGCCCCGCCTTACTGTCTCAGCCCCGCCTTACTGTCTCAGCCCCGCCTTACTGTCTCAGCCCCGCCTTTCTGTCTCTAGCCCAACCACAGTTCCCAGGTCAGATAGAGGATGACAGAACAACAGTGATCTGAACACACAGTTCCCAGGTCAGATAGAGGATGACAGAACAGCAGTGGTCTGAACACACAGTTCCCAGGTCAGATAGACGATGACAGAACAACAGTGATCTGAACACACAGTTCCCAGGTCAGATAGACGATGACAGAACAACAGTGGTCTGAACACACAGTTCCCAGGTCAGATAGACGATGACAGAACAACAGTGATCTGAACACACAGTTCCCAGGTCAGATAGAGGATGACAGAGCAACAGTGATCTGAACACACAGTTCCCAGGTCAGATAGACGATGACAGAACAACAGTGGTCTGAATACACAGTTCCCAGGTCAGATAGACGATGACAGAACAACAGTGGTCTGAACACACAGTTCCCAGGTCAGATAGACGATGACAGAACAACAGTGATCTGAACACACAGTTCCCAGGTCAGATAGAGGATGACAGAGCAACAGTGATCTGAACACACAGTTCCCAGGTCAGATAGACGATGACAGAACAACAGTGGTCTGAACACACAGTTCCCAGGTCAGATAGACGATGACAGAACAACAGTGATCTGAACACACAGTTCCCAGGTCAGATAGAGGATGACAGAGCAACAGTGATCTGAACACACAGTTCCCAGGTCAGATAGACGATGACAGAACAACAGTGATCTAAACACACAGTTCCCAGGTCAGATAGACGATGACAGAACAACAGTGATCTAAACACACAGTTCCCAGGTCAGATAGACGATGACAACAACAGTGGTCTGAATACACAGTTCCCAGGTCAGATAGACGATGACAGAACAACAGTGGTCTGAACACACAGTTCCCAGGTCAGATAGACGATGACAGAACAACAGTGGTCTGAACACACACTTCCCAGGTCAGATAGACGATGACAGAACAACAGTGGGTGCTCTATATCACTGTGGTTGAGAGACATTACACAAGAATCCTGTTTTTTGAACGTACTGCCATGGTGCACAACTCCCACTCTAGAAGGCTGTATGTTATTTCTGTTACTCCATCACCCTGAAAGTCATTGATATTAATTGAGCGTGAAATCACCTGGTTTCAAAGACTGTAATTGGATTGCTGATTGAGAAGCAACGATGAAAAACAGCAGAAATGGCTTTTAGTTTGTTGTGTCGAATTGAACACCGTTTAACTATACATTTGTAGGACATAATGTTTTCCTGCCTTATAGATGTGTGATAACATGTCACATGAGGTTAAAGTATGTTATAACCACGTCACGTGAGGTTAAAGTATGTTATAACCATATCACATGAGGTTAAAGTATGTTATAACCATATCACATGAGGTTAAAGTATGTTATAACCACATCACATGAGGTTAAAGTATGTTACAACCATGTCACGTGAGGTTAAAATATGTTATAACCATGTCAAATGATGATTCCTAATGTACTATGCAGTACTACATCTACCCATCTGAACAGGGCAACATGGCTACCTGTTTAAGATGCACTCTCCCACCACGCAAAGGGGGTGGCGCTCCTAGTGGCCGGGGACTTCAATGCCGATAAACTTAAATCTGTTTTACCTCATTTCTACCAGCGTGTTAAATGTGCAGCCAGAGGGGAAAAAACTCAAGACCGCCTTAACTCCACACACAGAGACGCGTACAAAGCTCTCCCTCACCCTCCATTTGGCAAATCTGACCATAACTCTATCCTCCTGATTCCTGAATACAAGCAAAATCTAAAGCAGGACGTACCAGTGACTCGCTCAATACGGAAGTGGTCAGATGAAGCAGATGCTAAACTACAGGACTGTTTTGCTAGCACAGACTGGAATATGTTCTGGGACTCATCCGAGGGCATTGAGGAGTATACCACATCAGTCACCGGCTTCATCAATAAGTGCATCGATGAAATTGTCCCCACAGTGACCGTACGTACACACCCCAACCAGAAGCCATGGATCACATGCAACATCCGCACTGAGCTAAAGGGTGGATCTGCCACTTTCAAGGAGCGGGACTCTAAACCGACCTCTAATAAGAAATCCCGCTATGCCCTCAGATGAACCATCAAACAGGCAAAGCGTAAATACAGGGCAAAAATTGAATCGTACTACACCGGCTCCGATGCTCGTCAAATGTGGCAGGGCTTGCAAACTATTACGGACTACAAAGGGAACCCCAGCCGCGAGCTGCCCAGTGACATAAGCCTACCAGATGGGCTAAATGACTTATATTCGCGCTTCGAGGCAAGCAGCACTGAAGCATGCACGAGAGCACCAACTGTTCTAGACGACTGTGTGATCACGCTCGTCGTAGCCAATGTGAGTAAGACCTTTAAACAGGTTAACATTCACAAGGCCCCGGAGCCAGACGGATACCAGGAAGTGTACTCTGAGCATGCGCTGACCAACTGGCAAGTGTCTTCACTGTCTGCAAAGTAGTTGGTGAACCAGGCGAGGCAGTCACTAGAGAAACCAAGGCTATTCAGTCTGCCGATAAGAATACAGTGATTGACAGAGTCGAAAGCCTTGGCCAGGTCGATGAAGACGGCTGCACAATACTGTCTTTTATCGATGGCGGTTATGATATCGTTTAGTACCTTGAGCGTGGCTGAGGTGCACCCGTGACCGGCTCGGAAACCGGATTGCACAGCGGAGAAGGTACGGTGGGATTTGAAATGGTCAGTGATCTGTTTATTAACTTGGCTTTCGAAGACTTTATAAAGGCAGGGTAGGATAGATATAGGTCTGTAGCAGTTTGGGTCTAGAGTGTCACCCCCTTTGGAGAGGGGGATGCCCGCGGCAGCTTTCCAATCTTTAGAGATCTCGGACGATACGAAAGAGAGGTTGAACAGGCTGGTAATAGGGGTTGCAACAATGGTGGTGGATAGTTTTAGAAAGAGAGGGTGCAGATTGTCTAGCCCAGCTGATTTGTACGGGTCCAGGTTTTGCAGCTCTTTCAGAACATCTGCTATCTGGATTTGGGTGAAGGAGAAGCTGGGGAGGCTTTGGCGAGTAGCTGTGGGGGGGCGGAGCTGTTGGCCGGGGTTGGAGTAGCCAGGAAGAAGGCAAGGCTAGCCGTAGAGAAATGTTTATTGAAATTTTCGATTATCATGGATTTATCGGTGGTGACCGTGTTACCTAGCCTCAGTGCAGAGGGCAGCTGGGAGGAGGTGCTCTTGTTCTCCATAGACTTTACAGTGTCCCTAAACTTTTAGGAGTTAGAGCTACAGGATGCAAATTTCTGTTTGAAAAAGCTAGCCTTTGCTTTCCTGACTGACTGCGTGTATTGGTTTCTGACTTCCCTTAACAGTTGCGCATCGCGGGGACTATTCGATGCTAATGCAGTCCGCCACAGGATCTTCTTTTGCTGGTCAAGGACAGTCAGGTCTGGAGTGAACCAAGGGCTATATCTGTTCTTAGTTCTGCATTTTTTAAAAGGGGCATGCTTATTTAAGATGGTGAGGATATTACTTTTAAAGAACAACCAGGCATCCTTGACTGACGGGATGAGGTCAATATCTTTCCAGGATACCCGGGCCAGGTTGATTAGAAAGGCCTGCTCGCAGAAGTGTTTTAGGGAGTGTTTGACAGTGATGAGGGGTGGTCGTTTGACCGCGGACCCATAGCGGATACAAGCAATGAGGCAGTGATCGCTGAGATCCTGATTGAAAACAGCAGAGGTGTATTTGGAGGGCAAGTTGGTCAGGATAATGTCTATGAGGGTGCCCATGTTTACAGATTTAGGGTTGTACCTGGTGGGTTCCTTGATGATTTGTGTGAGATTGAGGGCATCTAGCTTAGATTGTAGGACTGCCGGGGTGTTAAGCATATCCCAGTTTAGGTCACCTAACAGAACAAACTCTGAAGCTAGTTGGGGAGGGATCAATTCACATATGGTGTCCAGGTTAACTACCCACAGAGCCTGAGTTCGAGGCTGGGGCCGACAGAAAAACAAAAATAAACAGAATGGAGTACCGTGATTAATGGACAGTCCAGCAGGCATCAGCTATGTAGCCAAGTGATCATAGGGTCCAGTGAACAGCAATAGATGGAACAGGGAATTATATTGCATTGTATTATATTATATTATATTGTATTATGTTATATTATATTGCATTATATTATATTATATTGCATTATATTATATTATATTGTATTATATTATATTATATTGTATTATATAATATTGTATTATATTACATTGTATTATATTATACTGTATTATATTATATTGTACCATATTATATTACATTCTATTATATAATATTGTATTATATTACATTGTATTATATTATATTGTATTGTATTTTATTGTATTATATTGTATTATATTACATTATATTGTATTATATTATTGTGTATAATATTGTACTATATTATATTACATTGTATTATATTGTATTGTATTGTATTATATTACATTGTATTATACTATATTGTATTATATTACATTGTATTATACTATATTGTATTATATTATATTGTATTATACTATATTGTATTATATTATACTATATTATATTACATTACATTGTATTATATTATACTGTATTATATTACATTGTATTATATTATATTACTGTCACGCCCTGACCTTAGAGATCCTTTTTATGTCTCTATTTGGTTTGGTCAGGGTGTGATTTGGGGTGGGTATTCTATGTTCTATTATTTGTATTTCTATGTTTTGGCCGGGTATGGTTCTCAATCAGGGACAGCTGTCTATCGTTGTCTCTGATTGGGAACCATACTTAGGTAGCCCTTTTTCCCACCTGTCTTTGTGGGAAGTTGACTTTGTTTAGGGCACAAAGCCTTTAGCTTCACGGTTTGTTTTGAAGTGTTTATTGTTTTTGTTCGGCGTCTTGTTTAATAAAGGAAAATGTCCGATACCCACGCTGCACCTTGGTCCTCTCCTTTTAACGGCCGTGACAATTACATTGTATTATATTAAATTATATTACATTGAATTATATTATATTGTATTATATTATATTGTACTATTTTATATTCCATTGTATTATATTATATTTATGACCATCTCAGTCAGCATTACAGCCTTCTAATGAAGCAACTTCTATTACCCATAACTCATATCTCAGCTCTCGCAGTGTGACTTTCTAACTCAGGGATTTCAGTGATCGTGGCAGGGGTCTAAACATACAGAGGAGGACTTGGGATTTAAAAAATAAATAAAAACTTTACACCGCAGGCCTTTAGGAACATGTCTGAATCCTTCCAGGTCTTGTTAGTTGAACGTTGTTATTGACAGTAGTTGGGAGGGGAGCTGGGAAAGCACCTGGACATGATCAAGTGAAGAGACTAGAAACGTCAGGTGGGATACAAATTGTGAGGGTTGCTTTTCTCAAATTCAGAGAGGCTGTGAGAGAGACATTTAGAGCTGTTGACACTCATGGTACTACAAGGACACAATAGTGTGTGTGTGTGTGTGTGTGTGTGTGTGTGTGTGTGTGTGTGTGTGTGTGTGTGTGTGTGTGTGTGTGTGTGTGTGTGTGTGTGTGTGTGTGTGTGTGTGTGTGTGTGTGTGAGCATTACCTGTGGGTTCGTTGTCTCTGGTTGAGAGAGGCAGTGCGTCCAGGGCTGTGCTGGCTGCCTAGTCGAGCAGGGCTGGTCATATAGTCGTTTGGCACTGTGGGTGGTTTCACCGGCTCTAGACTTTTACAGGGCGTGCTGCGTCTGTTAAAGTCAACCGAAGACAGAGAGGGAGTAAAAGAGGAGAATGACTCAGAATGAACCAGAATGAACCGAATGACTCAGAATGACTCAGAATGAACCAGAATGACTCAGAATGACTCAGAATGACCCAGAATGAATCAGGGGTCCATTCAATTTAGAAAAAAATAGATCAATGAATACAAAAAATCCTCATTGGAAAGCAATGGAGAAAATGTCCCTATTCACGAATGGAAGTTATCTCCTAAAACGTGGATGTTGAGTTGGAAGGCAGTAGAACCCAACATTACGATGTACATGTACTTGTTACACACCTTCGGAAAGTATTCCCCTTGACTTATTCCACATTCTGTTGTGCTACAGCCTGAATTAAAAATTGCTTTGCACATCTGGATTTGGGGATTTTCCCTCATTCTTCCTTGCAGATTTTCTCAAACTCTGTTAAGTAAGATGGGGAGCGGCGATGAACAGCAATCTTCAAGTCTTTCCAAAGATTTTCAATAGGATTGAAATCTGGGCTTTGGATGGGCCACTCAAGGACTTTCATTCTTCTTCTTCTGAAGTCATTCCAGCATTGCTTTAGCTGTTTGCTTGGGGTCATTGACCTGTTGGAACATAAACCTCTCTCTGAGGTTGCTTGTGGTCATTGTCCTGTTGGAACATAAACCTCTCTCTGAGGTTGCTTGGGATCATTGTCCTGTTGGAACATAAACCTCTCTCTAAGGTTGCTTGTGGTTATTGTCCTGTTGGAACATAAACCTCTCTCTAAGGTTGCTTGTGGTCATTGTCCTGTTGGAACATAAACCTCTCTCTGAGGTTGCTTGGGATCATTGTCCTGTTGGAACATAAACCTCTCTCTAAGGTTGCTTGTGGTTATTGTCCTGTTGGAACATAAACCTCTCTCTAAGGTTGCTTGGGGTCATTGTCCTGTTGGAACATAAACCTCTATCTAAGGTTGCTTGTGGTCATTGTCCTGTTGGAACATAAACCTCTATCTAAGGTTGCTTGGGGTCATTGTCCTGTTGGAACATAAACCTCTATCTAAGGTTGCTTGGGGTCATTGTCCTGTTGGAACATAAACCTCTCTCTAAGGTTGCTTGTGGGCATTGTCCTGTTGGAACATAAACCTCTCTCTAAGGTTGCTTGCACTCTAATGCAGGTCCTAGTCAAGGAGTTGCCTTTATTTGGCTCCATTCATTGTTCCCTCTATCCTTACTCGTCTACCCCATAGTATGATGATGCTGCCACCACCATGATTCACAGTAGGGATGGTGTTAGACGGGTCATGAGTTATGCCTGGTTTTGTCCAGACATAGCACTTTGCATTCAGGCCAAAGAGTTAATTTTTTTGTCTCATCAGACCACTAAATATTTTTCCTTGTGCTCTCTTTCAAACTCCAGGTGTGCTTTCGTGTGCCATTTTCACAGGAGTGGCTTCTGTCTGGCCATTCTCCCATAAATCCCAGATTGGTGAAGTGCTATAGAGAATGTTGTCCTTCTGGCAGGTTCTCCCATCTCAGCCAAGGAACTCTGTAGGTCTGTCAGAGTGGTCATTGGGTTCTTAGGTTCTCTAGGCAGAGTCTGGGTAGTTCCATTTCCCACTGTGCTCTTGGAAACTTTTAACACTCGAGAAATTGTTTTGTACCCTTCCCCAGATACAGCGCCTTCGGTAAGTATTCAGACCCCTTGACGTTTTCCACATTTTGTTACGTTACAGCCTTATTATAAAATTCATTAAATAAAACATTTTCCTCATCAATCTACACACAATACCCTACAAAGACAAAGTGAAAACAGGTTTTTAGAATGAGAAACCCAAAAATACCTTATTTACATAAGTATTCAGACCCTTTGCTATGAGACTCGAAATTGAGCTCAGGTCCATCATGTTTCCATTAACCATTCTTGAGATGTTTCTACAACTTGTGGTCCACCAATCAGGCCTTTATGGTGGCCAGACGGAGCCACTCCTCAGTAAAAGCCACATGACAGCCCACTTGGAGTTTGCCAAAAGGCACCTAAAGGTCTCTCAGACCATGAGAAACAAGATTCTCTGGTCTGATGAAACCAAGATTGAACTCTTTGGCCTGAATGCCAAGCGCCATGCCTGGAGGAAACCTGGCACCATCCCTATGGTGAAGCATGGTGGTGGCAGCAATGTGCTGTGAGGATGTTTTTCAGTGTCATAGACTGGGAGACTAGTCAGGATCGAGGGAAAGATGAACGGAGCAAAGTACAGAGAGATCTTTGATGAAAACCTGCTCCAGATTGCTCAGGACCTCAGACTGGGGCAAAGGTTCACCTTCCAGCAGGACAACGACCCTAAGCACACAGCCAAGACAATGCAGGAGTGGCTTCGGGACAAGTCTCTGAATGCCCATGAGTGTCCCAGCCAGAGCCCGGACTTGAACCCGATCGAACATCTCTGGAGAGACCTGAAAATTGCTGTGCAGCGACGCTCCCCATCCAACCTGACAGAGCTTGAGAGGATCTGCAGAGAAGAAAAAGAGAAACTCCCCAAATACAGGTGTGCCAAGCTTGTAGCATCATACCCAAGAAGACTCGAGGCTGTAATCGCTGCCAAAGGTGTTTCAACAAAGTACTGAGTAAGGGGTCTGAATACTTATGTAAATGTGATATTTCATTTAGTTTTATTTATAAATAAGCAAAAATGTCTATAAACCTGTTTTTGCTTTGTCATTATGGGGTATTGTGATATCATTATGGGGTATTGTGATGTCATTATGGGGTATTGTGATGTCATTATGGGGTATTGTGATGTCATTATGGGGTATTGTGATGTCATTATGGGGTATTGTCTGCAGATTGATGAGAGAAAAAAGCAATGTAATACATTTTAGAACAAGGCTGTAATGTAACAACATGTGGAAAAAGTCAAGGGGTCTGAATACTTTCCGAAGGCACTGTATCTACCTCATCACAATTCTGTCTCGGAGCTCTACGGACAGTTCCTCCGGGACTTCATGGTAAAGTTTCTGCTCTGACATGACCTTTCAACTTTGGCACCTTATACAGACAGGTGTATTTCTTTCAACAACAAACAAAAATATTTTTTTGTTATTTAACCTTTATTTAACTAGGCAAGTCAGTTAAGAACAAAAGTCTTATTTATAATGACGGCCTACTCCGGCCAAACCCGGACGACGCTGGGCCAATTGTGCGCCGCCCTAAATCACGTCCAAACAATTGAAATTGGCCTCCAGTGAAGTCGTATGAACCTGAGTTCAAGATGGAGTTCAAGTTAGAGTGTCATAGCAAAAAGGTCTGAATAATTAAGATAGTTCTGTTCTTAAATTTTCAATAAATATGCAAAAAAAAAAAAAGAGCATAAAACATGCTTTCACTTCATCATTATCATGTATTGGGTGTAGATGGTTAAATTAAATATTTAAATCCATTTTTGAATTCAGGCTATAACAACATAATGTTGAATAAATCAATGGGGTATGAATACATTCTGAAGGCACTGTATATATCACATTAACAACATAGTAACATTTTCCAAAACCTTTTTTTACAACCATTTTACAACACACCGAAACGCTCTATACAAGTAAAAGTCAGTGAAAATCTATGCTGGGGAATCTATCAGCAGGACGTTCCACAGCAGTGACTACGACAGCTAACTGAAATAGAGCTTATTTGTGTTACAGGCCAGAATTACTGCCTGCTCTGTGTTACACTGCAACTTTATATCAAACCGTGATTTGCATCCCATATGGCACCCTATTCCCTACATAGTGCACTACTTTTGACTAGAACACTATTGGTCCTTGTCAAAAGCAGTGCCCGACATAAGGAAAAGGGTGCAATTTGAGACTGAACCCATGTCAAAGATCAGGACGGGACTAACTTTCATGTCCCCCGGCTACGAGTCCAAAATCCCCAGAATAGCTGTCCCTCTACTCTGCCTTCTAACATGTTGACTACAAAAAGGTCGTCCCTTGTTAAAAAAGGAGGCCATCTTACCCCAGAGTTCCACGCCCTGACAACGTCCCTGTCACGGGAGGCGGGCTAGGAGGTTTCTGTGTTGGCGGATTGGTCCTCGATAGCGTTCCTCCTCCTCCTCTGATTGGCTGATTGTTTCCATGCTGCTGTTGTAAGAAAATAAATCTCTGTAACACATTTAACATAGTGGTAGCATAAAGACTAAGTTGTACGACACCGGAAATGTGACAGGCTTCCCAGATTCAGTATCTTTATCGTTAACGAGACATTCTAGCTTAGTAGCATATTGATAGCAGGACTTGGTCACAAGGTGACGCCAGGTGAAAACCCACAGAGTAATTCCAAGAGAGTTTCTGCTTAACATTGTGACATGTTTGTTACACACATGGTGTTCTACCAAGCATGTAAAACAAACAGATAAACATAGCCAACAACTAAGGTCACGCCACAGCTACCATCTGATGTTTCAAGGGAGGTACTTTCGAGGTTATTGTTTTAACAAGAGTTATAAATATTCAAAAGCGTACTCCTTTTATCTGGGAAGCCAATACAACAGACTAGATAGTTATACTAGACAGTTATACTAGATAGTTATACTAGTTATACTAGATAGTTATACTAGACAGTTATTCTAGATAGTTATACTAGTTATACTAGATAGTTATACTAGTTATACTAGATAGTTAAACTAGACAGTTATACTAGATAGTTATACTAGGTAGTTATACTAGATAGTTATACTAGGTAGTTATACTAGATAGCTATACTAGACAGTTATACTAGACAGTTATACTAGACAGTTATACTAGATAGTTATACTAGACAGTTATACTAGATAGTTATACTAGTTATACTAGATAGTTATACTAGATAGCTATACTAGATAGTTATACTAGTTATACTAGATAGTTATACTAGACAGTTATACTAGATAGTTATACTAGACAGTTATACTAGATATAATAGATATAGATCTGTCTGTCGATATAAAAATAGAACTACGGAAAGATGGGTCATGTGACAAACTGGACTTACCTTGGCTTTGAGCCACTTAACGTAGGCGGGAGAAAGAGAGAGAGAGAAGGAGAGAGAAGGCATGTCAAAATCGCCATGTCGAAATGGTAAAAGGACCCAGAGTACAGGAGAGATCCCGTTCACTACATTATTTACTGTCTGTCTGTCTGTCTGTCTGTCTGTCTGTCTACAGTATCTACCTACAGTATCTACCTACAGTATCGATCGATCGATCTATCTATCTATCTATCACAGCGACACCCCAGACCAGCAGGAATCCTCACAAACCCATAGATGTTGCCATTACATATGTAAACAGGTACATCAACACTTCAGCTAAGCTGTCACACTTTATTTCTCCCTATGTAGAACTATTAGTTACTTTTATATGTATTATAACAGACACTGTAACCCTTTAGTATCATCGCCACGGAAACAATGTCAGTGCAAACTGGATGTCAAACTGTACTAACGTCTTCTTCGTATTCTAAAATGTAATTTACATTTTTTTTTTTATTAACGTTGTACCGATGCACTTATGCCCTGGTAAGAAAAGCAATTTCTCTCAGACAAGTGCTCTGTAAATCATGTTCGAGAGCGTCAGATAGAGGAGAAGCGAGTGCTCCACGCCACGGGGCTACATTACACTAGGACAAGCACCGGGTCAAGTGGCTTATCCATTATGCAGGCTCCCTATTGGGCGGTGCAGGGCTCATCCATTATGCAGGCTCCCTATTGGGCGGTGCAGGGCTCAGCCATTATGCAGGCTCCCTATTGGGCGATGCAGGGCTCATCCATTATGCAGGCTCCCTATTGGGCGGTGTAGGGCTCATCCATTATGCAGGCTCCCTATTGGGCGGTGTAGGGCTCATCCATTATGCAGGCTCCCTATTGGGCGATGCAGGGCTCATCCATTATGCAGGCTCCCTATTGGGCGGTGCAGGGCTCAGCCATTATGCAGGCTCCCTATTGGGCGGTGTAGGGCTCATCCATTATGCAGGCTCCCTATTGGGCGGTGCATGGCTCATCTATTATGCAGGCTCCCTATTGGGCGATGCAGGGCTCATCCATTATGCAGGCTCCCTATTGGGCGATGCAGGGCTCATCCATTATGCAGGCTCCCTATTGGGCAATGCAGGGCTCATCCATTATGCAGGCTCCCTATTGGGCGGTGCAGGGCTCATCCATTATGCAGGCTCCCTATTGGGCGATGCAGGGCTCATCCATTATGCAGGCTCCCTATTGGGCGATGCAGGGCTCATCTATTATGCAGGCTCCCTATTGGGCGGTGCAGGGCTCATCCATTATGCAGGCTCCCTATTGGGCGGTGCAGGGCTCATCCATTATGCAGGCTCCCTATTGGGCGGTGCAGGGCTCATCCATTATGCAGGCTCCCTATTGGGCGATGCAGGGCTCATCTATTATGCAGGCTCCCTATTGGGCGGTGCAGGGCTCATCCATTATGCAGGCTCCCTATTGGGTGGTGCAGGGCTCATCCATTATGCAGGCTCCCTATTGGGCGGTGCAGAGAGCATTACAGGAAAAGAGATAAAAACAGAGGTTCTTGGTAGGGGGACCAGTGTTAATCACATGTAGCTATGATGAGGCTGTGAAGGCTACGGCACGTTGGGGTTGAGGCAATGTTCAGGCCTGAGTGGGTCTAAGCAGGATTCGACCATGCCCGAAAAGATTTTCAAAAAAGTAGGTGTATCCTGGATGACTGAACCGGATTGCTAATACACAGAAGTTAGTCAGTTAAATCAGATCCATCTTTATAGCCTGGATTGGTTGAATAATTATCATACCGACCGATGCATATTAGTATTGTGGAAATGCACACACACACACAGCTCTAGACCTGGGCTATGGTATGAACAATATAAATACAGTGTACAGGGCAGCCTATATGCTGACACAGACTACACAATGATCAGGGAATGTGCTGAGCTAATTATTATTATTTTATTACACCTTTATTTAACCAGGTAAGCTAGTTGAGAACAAGTTCTCATGTACAACTGCGACCCGGGCCAAGATAAAGCAAAGCACTACGACAAAAAACAACAACACAGAGTTACACATGGAATAAACAAAACATACAGTCAATAACACAACAGAAAAATATGCATACAGTGTGTCCAAATGAAGTAAGGAGGTAAGGCAATAAATAGGCCAATAGTGGTGAAGTAATTACAATTTAGCAATTTACACTGGAGTGATATATGTGCAGATGAGGATGTGCAAGTAGAAATACTGGTGTGCAAAAGAGCAGAAAAACAAAAACAATACGGGGATGAGGTAGGGAGTTGGTTGGATGGGCTATTTACAGATGGGCTATGTACAGGTGCAGTGATCTGTGAGCTGCTCTGACAGCCGACAATTAAAGTTAGCGAGGGAGATATAAGTCTCCAACTTCAGTGATTTCTGCAATTCGTTCCAGTCATTGGCAGCAGAGAACTGGAAGGAAAGGTGGCTAAAGGTGTTGGCTTTGGGGGTGACTAGTGAAATATACCTGCTGGAGCGCGTGCTACGGGTTGGTGTTGCTATGGTGACCAGTGAGCAGAGATAAGGCGGAGCTTAACCTAGCAAAGACTTATAGATGACCTGGAGCCAGTGGGATTGTTGAGGGCCGTAGGAGGAACAAGTCAGAAAGCCCTATGGCAGTCAGCTTCATGTCAGACCACATAGAGCCCTATCTGTGGCAGTCAGCTTCATGTCAGGCCACATAGAGCCCTATCTATAGCAGTCAGCTTCATGTCAGGCCCCAGATAGCCCTATCTGTGGCAGTCAGCTTCATGTCAGGCCCCAAAGAGCCCTATCTGTGGCAGTCAGCTTCATGTCAGGCCACATAGAGCCCTATCTGTGGCAGTCAGCTTCATGTCAGGCCACATAGATCCCTATCTATGGCAGTCAGCTTCATGTCAGGCCACATAGAGCCCTATCTATGGCAGTCAGCTTCATGTCAGACCACATAGAGCCCTATCTATGGCAGTCAGCTTCATGTCAGGCCACATAGAGCCCTATCTATGTCACTCAGCTTCATGTCAGACCACATAGAGCCCTATCTATGACAGTCAGCTTCATGTCATGCCACATAGAGCCCTATGACAGTCAGCTTCATGTCAGGCCACATAGAGCCCTATGACAGTCAGCTTCATGTCAGACCACATAGAGCCCTATCTATGGCAGTCAGCTTCATGTCAGGCCACATAGAGCCCTATCTATGGCAGTCAGCTTCATGTCAGACCACATAGAGCCCTATCTGTGGCAGTCAGCTTCATGTCAGACCACATAGAGCCCTATCTATGGCAGTCAGCTTCATGTCAGGCCACATAGAGCCCTATCTATGGCAGTCAGCTTCATGTCAGGCCACATAGAGCCCTATCTATGGCAGTCAGCTTCATGTCAGGCCACATAGAGCCCTATCTATGGCAGTCAGCTTCATGTCAGGCCACATAGAGCCCTATCTATGGCAGTCAGCATCATGTCAGGCCACATAGAGCCCTATATATGGCAGTCAGCTTCATGTCAGGCCACATAGAGCCCTATGACAGTCAGCTTCATGTCAGGCCACATAGAGCCCTATGACAGTCAGCTTCATGTCAGACCACATAGAGCCCTATCTTTGGCAGTCAGCTTCATGTCAGGCCACATAGAGCCCTATGTATGGCAGTCAGCTTCATGTCAGACCACATAGAGCCCTATCTATGACAGTCAGCTTCATGTCAGGCCACATAGAGCCCTATCTATGGCAGTCAGCTTCATGTCAGACCACATAGAGCCCTATCTATGGCAGTCAGCTTCATGTCAGGCAACATAGAGCCCTATCTATGGCAGTCAGCTTCATGTCGGACCCCATAGAGCCCTATGGCAGTCAGCTTCATGTCAGGCCAAATAGAGCCCTATCTATGGCAGTCAGCTCCATGTCATAACCACATAGAGCCCTATCTATGGCAGTCAGCTTCATGTCAGACCACATAGAGCCCTATCTATGGCAGTCAGATTCATGTCAGACCACATAGAGCCCTATCTATGACAGTCAGCTTCATGTCAGGCCACATAGAGCCCTATCTATGGCAGTCAGCTTCATGTCAGACCACATAGAGCCCTATCTATGGCAGTCAGCTTCATGTCAGGCCACATAGAGCCCTATCTATGGCAGTCAGCTTCATGTCAGACCCCATAGAGCCCTATGGCAGTCAGCTTCATGTCAGGCCACATAGAGCCCTATCTATGGCAGTCAGCTCCATGTCATAACCACATAGAGCCCTATCTATGGCAGTCAGCTTCATGTCAGACCACATAGAGCCCTATCTATGGCAGTCAGCTTCATGTCAGGCCACATAGAGCCCTATCTATGGCAGTCAGCTTCATGTCAGGCCACATAGAGCCCTATCTATGGCAGTCAGCTTCATGTCAGACCACATAGAGCCCTATCTATGACAGTCAGCTACATGTCAGGCCACATAGAGCCCTATCTATGGCAGTCAGCTTCATGTCAGACCACATAGAGCCCTATCTATGGCAGTCAGCTTCATGTCAGGCCACATAGAGCCCTATCTATGGCAGTCAGCTTCATGTCAGACCCCATAGAGCCCTATGGCAGTCAGCTTCATGTCAGGCCACATAGAGCCCTATCTATGGCAGTCAGCTCCATGTCATAACCACATAGAGCCCTATCTATGGCAGTCAGCTTCATGTCAGACCACATAGAGCCCTATCTATGGCAGTCAGCTTCATGTCAGGCCACATAGAGCCCTATCTATGGCAGTCAGCTTCATGTCAGGCCACATAGAGCCCTATGGCAGTCAGCTTCATGTCAGACCCCATTGAGCCCTATGGCAGTCAGCTTCATGTCAGGCCACATAGAGCCCTATCTATGGCAGTCAGCTCCATGTCAGACCCCATTGAGCCCTATGGCAGTCAGCTTCATGTCAGGCCACATAGAGCCCTATGACAGTCAGCTTCATGTCAGACCACATAGAGCCCTATCTATGGCAGTCAGCTTCATGTCAGGCCACATAGAGCCCTATCTATGGCAGTCAGCTTCATGTCAGACCACATAGAGCCCTATCTATGGCAGTCAGCTTCATGTCAGGCCACATAGAGCCCTATCTATGGCAGTCAGCTTCATGTCAGGCCACATAGAGCCCTATGGCAGTCAGCTTCATGTCAGGCCACATAGAGCCCTATCTATGGCAGTCAGCTTCATGTCAGGCCACATAGAGCCCTATCTATGGCAGTCAGCTTCATGTCAGGCCAAATAGAGCCCTATCTATGGCAGTCAGCTCCATGTCATAACCACATAGAGCCCTATCTATGGCAGTCAGCTTCATGTCAGACCACATAGAGCCGGTGCCAGACAGGTTAAGGTGTCTGTATTCTGTTCCTCTAGCGGAACCCCGGTGCCAGACAGGTTAAGGTGTCTGTATTCTGTTCCTCTAGCGGAACCCCGGTGCCAGACAGGTTAAGGTGTCTGTATTCTGTTCCTCTAGCGGAACCCCGGTGCCAGACAGGTTAAGGTGTCTGTATTCTGCTCCTCTAGCGGAACCCCGGTGCCAGACAGGTTAAGGTGTCTGTATTCTGTTCCTCTAGCGGAACCCCGGTGCCAGACAGGTTAAGGTGTCTGTATTCTGCTCCTCTAGTGGAACCCCGGTGCCAGACAGGTTAAGGTGTCTGTATTCTGCTCCTCTAGCGGAACCCCGGTGCCAGACAGGTTAAGGTGTCTGTATTCTGCTCCTCTAGCGGAACCCCGGTGCCAGACAGGTTAAGGTGTCTGCATTCTGTTCCTCTAGTGGAACCCCGGTGCCAGACAGGTTAAGGTGTCTGTATTCTGTTCCTCTAGCGGAACCCCGGTGCCAGACAGGTTAAGGTGTCTGTATTCTGCTCCTCTAGTGGAACCCCGGTGCCAGACAGGTTAAGGTGTCTGTATTCTGTTCCTCTAGCGGAACCCCGGTGCCAGACAGGTTAAGGTGTCTGCATTCTGCTCCTCTAGCGGAACCCCGGTGCCAGACAGGTTAAGGTGTCTGCATTCTGTTCCTCTAGTGGAACCCCGGTGCCAGACAGGTTAAGGTGTCTGTATTCTGTTCCTCTAGCGGAACCCCGGTGCCAGACAGGTTAAGGTGTCTGTATTCTGTTCCTCTAGCGGAACCCCGGTGCCAGACAGGTTAAGGTGTCTGCATTCTGTTCCTCTAGTGGAACCCCGGTGCCAGACAGGTTAAGGTGTCTGTATTCTGTTCCTCTAGCGGAACCCCGGTGCCAGACAGGTTAAGGTGTCTGTATTCTGTTCCTCTAGCGGAACCCCGGTGCCAGACAGGTTAAGGTGTCTGTATTCTGCTCCTCTAGTGGAACCCCGGTGCCAGACAGGTTAAGGTGTCTGTATTCTGTTCCTCTAGTGGAACCCCGGTGCCAGACAGGTTAAGGTGTCTGTATTCTGCTCCTCTAGCAGAACCCCGGTGCCAGACAGGTTAAGGTGTCTGCATTCTGTTCCTCTAGCGGAACCCCGGTGCCAGACAGGTTAAGGTGTCTGTATTCTGCTCCTCTAGCGGAACCCCGGTGCCAGACAGGTTAAGGTGTCTGCATTCTGCTCCTCTAGCGGAACCCCGGTGCCAGACAGGTTAAGGTGTCTGTATTCTGCTCCTCTAGCGGAACCCCGGTGCCAGACAGGTTAAGGTGTCTGCATTCTGTTCCTCTAGCGGAACTCCGGTGCCAGACAGGTTAAGGTGTCTGTATTCTGCTCCTCTAGCGGAACCCCGGTGCCAGACAGGTTAAGGTGTCTGTATTCTGCTCCTCTAGCGGAACCCCGGTGCCAGACAGGTTAAGGTGTCTGTATTCTGTTCCTCTAGTGGAACCCCGGTGCCAGACAGGTTAAGGTGTCTGTATTCTGCTCCTCTAGCGGAACCCCGGTGCCAGACAGGTTAAGGTGTCTGCATTCTGCTCCTCTAGTGGAACCCCGGTGCCAGACAGGTTAAGGTGTCTGTATTCTGCTCCTCTAGCGGAACCCCGGTGCCAGACAGGTTAAGGTGTCTGCATTCTGCTCCTCTAGCGGAACCCCAGTGCCAGACAGGTTAAGGTGTCTGTATTCTGTTCCTCTAGTGGAACCCCGGTGCCAGACAGGTTAAGGTGTCTGTATTCTGTTCCTCTAGCGGAACCCCGGTGCCAGACAGGTTAAGGTGTCTGTATTCTGTTCCTCTAGCGGAACCCCGGTGCCAGACAGGTTAAGGTGTCTGTATTCTGTTCCTCTAGCGGAACCCCGGTGCCAGACAGGTTAAGGTGTCTGTATTCTGTTCCTCTAGCGGAACCCCGGTGCCAGACAGGTTAAGGTGTCTGTATTCTGTTCCTCTAGCGGAACCCCGGTGCCAGACAGGTTAAGGTGTCTGTATTCTGCTCCTCTAGCGGAACCCCGGTGCCAGACAGGTTAAGGTGTCTGTATTCTGTTCCTCTAGCGGAACCCCGGTGCCAGACAGGTTAAGGTGTCTGTATTCTGCTCCTCTAGCGGAACCCCGGTGCCAGACAGGTTAAGGTGTCTGCATTCTGTTCCTCTAGCGGAACCCCGGTGCCAGACAGGTTAAGGTGTCTGTATTCTGCTCCTCTAGCGGAACCCCGGTGCCAGACAGGTTAAGGTGTCTGCATTCTGCTCCTCTAGCGGAACCCCGGTGCCAGACAGGTTAAGGTGTCTGTATTCTGTTCCTCTAGCGGAACCCCGGTGCCAGACAGGTTAAGGTGTCTGCATTCTGTTCCTCTAGCGGAACCCCGGTGCCAGACAGGTTAAGGTGTCTGTATTCTGCTCCTCTAGCGGAACCCCGGTGCCAGACAGGTTAAGGTGTCTGTATTCTGCTCCTCTAGCGGAACCCCGGTGCCAGACAGGTTAAGGTGTCTGTATTCTGTTCCTCTAGTGGAACCCCGGTGCCAGACAGGTTAAGGTGTCTGTATTCTGCTCCTCTAGCGGAACCCCGGTGCCAGACAGGTTAAGGTGTCTGCATTCTGCTCCTCTAGTGGAACCCCGGTGCCAGACAGGTTAAGGTGTCTGTATTCTGCTCCTCTAGCGGAACCCCGGTGCCAGACAGGTTAAGGTGTCTGCATTCTGCTCCTCTAGCGGAACCCCGGTGCCAGACAGGTTAAGGTGTCTGTATTCTGTTCCTCTAGTGGAACCCCGGTGCCAGACAGGTTAAGGTGTCTGTATTCTGTTCCTCTAGCGGAACCCCGGTGCCAGACAGGTTAAGGTGTCTGTATTCTGTTCCTCTAGTGGAACCCCGGTGCCAGACAGGTTAAGGTGTCTGTATTCTGTTCCTCTAGCGGAACCCCGGTGCCAGACAGGTTAAGGTGTCTGTATTCTGTTCCTCTAGTGGAACCCCGGTGCCAGACAGGTTAAGGTGTCTGTATTCTGCTCCTCTAGCGGAACCCCGGTGCCAGACAGGTTAAGGTGTCTGTATTCTGCTCCTCTAGCGGAACCCCGGTGCCAGACAGGTTAAGGTGTCTGTATTCTGCTCCTCTAGCGGAACCCCGGTGCCAGACAGGTTAAGGTGTCTGTATTCTGCTCCTCTAGCAGAACCCCGGTGCCAGACAGGTTATTAAGGTGTCTGTATTCTGTTCCTCATGTATCAAACACCACATAGCAAGGATGAAAACAACACATTAGTTGCAAGAAAAACAAACATCTAACAACTCCTCTGCATTCCTGAACCTGCTGACTAGATTGAGTGTCAGCTGACTGGGAAAAATATATCTCATCTTTTGCCATACCTATGTCCTCTCCCTTCTCTCTATGTCCTCTCCCTTCTCTCTATGTCATCCCCCTTCTCTCTATGTCCTCCCCCTCTCTATGTCCTCTCCCTTCTCTCTATGTCCTCTCCCTTCTCTCTATGTCCTCCCCCTTCTTTCTATGTCCTCTCCCTTCTCTCTATGTCCTCTCCCTTCTCTCTATGTCCTCTCCCTTCTCTCTATGTCCTCTCCCTCTCTATGTCCTCCCTTCTCTCTATGTCCTCTCCCTTCTCTCTATGTCCTCTCCCTTCTCTCTATGTCCTCTCCCTTCTCTCTATGTCCTGTCCTCCCCCTCTCTCTATGTCCTCCCCCTTCTCTCTATGTCCTCTCCCTTCTCTCTATGTCCTCTCCCTTCTCTCTATGTCCTCCCCCTTCTCTCTATGTCCTCCCCCTTCTCTCTATGTCCTCTCCCTTCTCTCTATGTCCACTCCCTTCTCTCTATGTCCTCTCCCTTCTCTCTATGTCCTCCCCCTCTCTATGTCCTCCCCCTCTCTATGTCCTCTCCATTCTCTCTATGTCCTCCCCTTCTCTTTATGTCCTCTCCCTTCTCTCTATGTCCTCCCACTTCTCTCTATGTCCTCTCCCTTCTCTCTATGTCCTCCCCCTTCTCTCTATGTCCTCCCCCTTCTCTCTATGTCCTCTCCCTTCTCTCTATGTCCTCTCCCTTCTCTCTATGTCCTCCCCCTCTCTCTATGTCCTCAACCTTCTCTCTATGTCCACTCCCTTCTCTCTATGTCCTCTCCCTTCTCTATATGTCCTCTCCCTTCTCTCTATGTCCTCTCCCTTCTCTCTATGTCCTCCCCCTTCTCTCTATGTCCTCCCCCTTCTCTCTATGTCCTCTCCCTTCTCTCTATGTCCTCTTCCTTCTCTTTATGTCCTCCCCCTCTCTCTATGTCCTACCCCTCTCTCTATGTCCTCCCCCTTCTCTCTATGTCCTCCCCTTTTCTAAATGTTCTCTATGTCCTCTCCCTTCTCTCTATGTCCTCTCCCTTCTCTCTATGTCCTCTCCCTTCTCTCTATGTCCCCCCCCTCTCTCTATGTCCACTCCCTTCTCTCTATGTCCACTCCCTTCTCTCTATATCCTCTCCCTTCTCTATATGTCCTCTCCCTTCTCTCTATGTCCTCTCCCTTCTCTCTATGTCCTCCCCCTCTCTCTATGTCCTCCCCCTCTCTCTATGTCCTCCCCCTTCTCTCTATGTCCTCCCCCTTTTCTAAATGTTCTCTATGTCCTCTCCCTTCTCTCTATGTCCTCCCCCTCTCTATGTCCTCTCCCTTCTCTCTATGTCCTCTCCCTTCTCGCTATGTCCTCTCCCTTCTCGCTATGTCCTCTCCCTTCTCGCTATGTCCTCTCCCTTCTCTCTATGTCCTCTCCCTTCTCTCTATGTCCTCCCCCGCTCTATGTCCTCCCCCTCTCTATGTCCTCTCCCTTCTCTCTATGTCCACCCCTTTTCTAAATTTCTCTATGTCCTCCCCCTCTCTCTATGTCCTCCCCCTTCTCTCTATGTCCTCCCCCTTCTCTCTATGTCCTCCCCTTCTCTCTATGTCCTCTCCCTTCTCTCTATGTCCTCTCCCTTCTCTCTATGTCCTCTCCCTTCTCTTTATGTCCTCTCCCTTCTCTCTATGTCCTCCCCCTCTCTCTATGTCCTCCCCCTCTCTCTATGTCCTCCCCCTTCTCTCTATGTCCTCCCCTTTTCTAAATGTTCTCTATGTCCTCCCCCTCTCTCTATGTCCTCCCCCTTCTCTCTATGTCCTCCCCTTTTCTACATTTTCTCTATGTCCTCTCCATGTCCTCTCCTTTCTCTCTATGTCCCCCTTCTCTCTATGTCCTCCCCCTTCTCTCTATGTCCTCCCCCTTTTCTAAATGTTCTCTATGTCCTCTCCCTTCTCTCTATGTGCTCCCCGTTCTTTCTATGTCCTCCCCCTTCTCTCTATGTCCTCCCCCTCTCTCTATGTCCTCCCCCTCTCTCTATGTCCTCTCCCTTCTCTCTATGTCCTCTCCCTTCTCTCTATGTCCTCCCCTTTTCTACATTTTCTCTATGTCCTCTCCATGTCCTCTCCTTTCTCTCTATGTCCCCCTTCTCTCTATGTCCTCCCCCTTCTCTCTATGTCCTCCCCCTTTTCTAAATGTTCTCTATGTCCTCTCCCTTCTCTCTATATGCTCCCCGTTCTTTCTATGTCCTCCCCCTTCTCTCTATGTCCTCCCCCTCTCTCTATGTCCTCCCCCTCTCTCTATGTCCTCTCCCTTCTCTCTATGTCCTCTCCCTTCTCTCTATGTCCTCCCCCTTCTCTCTATGTCCTCTCCCTTCTCTCTATGTCCTCCCCCTTCTCTCTATGTCCTCCCCCTTCTCTCTATGTCCTCCCCCTTCTCTCTATGTCCTCCCCCTTTTCTAAATGTTCTCTATGTCCTCTCCCTTCTCTCTATGTCCTCTCCCTTCTCTCTATGTCCTCCCCCTTCTCTCTATGTCCTCTCCCTTCTCTCTATTTCCTCCCCCTTCTCTCTATGTCCTCCCCCTTCTCTCTATGTCCTCCCCCTTCTCTCTATGTCCTCCCCCTTTTCTAAATGTTCTCTATGTCCTCTCCCTTCTCTCTATGTCCTCTCCCTTCTCTCTATGTCCTCCCCCTTCTCTCTATGTCCTCTCCCTTCTCTCTATGTCCTCTCCCTTCTCTCTATGTCCTCCCCCTTCTCTCTATGTCCTCAACCTTCTCTCTATGTCCACTCCCTTCTCTCTATGTCCTCCCCCTTCTCTCTATGTCCTCTCCCTTCTCTCTATGTCCTCTCCTTTCTCTCTATGTCCTCCCCCTTCTCTCTATGTCCTCCCCCTTCTCTCTATGTCCTCTCCCTTCTCTCTATGTCCTCTCCTTTCTCTCTATGTCCTCCCCCTTCTCTCTATCTCCTCTCCCTTCTCTCTATATCCTCTCCCTTCTCTCTATATCCTCCCCCTCTCTCTATGTCCTCTCCCTTCTCTCTATGTCCTCAACCTTCTCTCTATGTCCACTCCCTTCTCTCTATATCCTCCCCCTCTCTCTATGTCCTCTCCCTTCTCTCTATGTCCTCAACCTTCTCTCTATGTCCACTCCCTTCTCTCTATGTCCCCCTTCTCTCTATGTCCTCTCCCTTCTCTCTATGTCCTCTCCCTTCTCTCTATGTCCTCCCCCTTCTCTCTATGTCCTCCCCCTTCTCTCTATGTCCTCTCCCTTCTCTCTATGTCCTCTCCCTTCTCTCTATGTCCTCTCCCTTCTCTCTATGTCCTCTCCCTTCTCTTTATGTCCTCTCCCTTCTCTCTATGTCCTCCCCCTCTCTCTATGTCCTCCCCTTTTCTAAATTTTCTCTATGTCCTCCCCCTCTCTCTATGTCTTCCCCCTTCTCTCTATGTCCTCTCCTTTTCTAAATTTTCTCTATGTCCTCTCCCTTCTCTCTATGTCCTCCCCTTCTCTCTATGTCCTCCCCCTTCTCTCTATGTCCTCCCCCTTCTCTCTATGTCCTCCCCCTTCTCTCTATGTCCTCTCCCTTCTCTCTATGTCCTCTCCCTTCTCTCTATGTCCTCTCCCTTCTCTCTATGTCCTCTCCCTTCTCTCTATGTCCTCTCCCTTCTCTCTATGTCCTCTCCCTTCTCTCTATGTCCTCCCCCTTCTCTCTATGTCCACTCCCTTCTCTCTATGTCCACTCCCTTCTCTCTATGTCCTCCCCCTTCTCTCTATGTCCTCCCCTTCTCTCTATGTCCTCCCCCTTCTCTCTATGTCCTCCCCCTTCTCTCTATGTCCTCTCCCTTCTCTCTATGTCCTCTCCCTTCTCTTTATGTCCTCTCCCTTCTCTCTATGTCCTCCCCCTCTCTCTATGTCCTCCCCTTTTCAAAATTTTCTCTATGTCCTCCCCCTCTATGTCCTCCCCCTTCTCTCTATGTCCTCCCCTTTTCTAAATTTTCTCTATGTCCTCCCCCTCTCTCTATGTCCTCTCCCTATGTCCTCTCCCTTCTCTTTATGTCCTCTCCCTTCTCTCTATGTCCTCCCCCTCTCTCTATGTCCTCCCCTTTTCTAAATTTTCTCTATGTCCTCCCCCTCTCTCTATGTCTTCCCCCTTCTCTCTATGTCCTCTCCTTTTCTAAATTTTCTCTATGTCCTCCCCCTCTCTCTATGTCCTCTCCCTTCTCTCTATGTCCTCTCCCTTCTCTCTATGTCCTCCCCCTTCTCTCTATGTCCTCCCCCTTCTCTCTATGTCCTCTCCCTTCTCTCTATGTCCTCTCCCTTCTCTCTATGTCCTCTCCCTTCTCTCTATGTCCTCTCCCTTCTCTCTATGTCCTCTCCCTTCTCTCTATGTCCTCTCCCTTCTCTCTATGTCCTCTCCCTTCTCTCTATGTCCTCTCCCTTCTCTCTATGTCCTCTCCCTTCTCTCTATGTCCTCCCCCTTCTCTCTATGTCCACTCCCTTCTCTCTATGTCCACTCCCTTCTCTCTATGTCCACTCCCTTCTCTCTATGTCCTCCCCCTTCTCTCTATGTCCTCCCCCTTCTCTCTATGTCCTCCCCTTCTCTCTATGTCCTCCCCCTTCTCTCTATGTCCTCCCCCTTCTCTCTATGTCCTCTCCCTTCTCTCTATGTCCTCTCCCTTCTCTTTATGTCCTCTCCCTTCTCTCTATGTCCTCCCCCTCTCTCTATGCCCTCCCCTTTTCTAAATTTTCTCTATGTCCTCCCCCTCTCTTTATGTCCTCCCCCTTCTCTCTATGTCCTCCCCTTTTCTAAATTTTCTCTATGTCCTCCCCCTCTCTCTATGTCCTCTCCCTTCTCTCTATGTCCTCTCCCTTCTCTCTATGTCCTCTCCCTTCTCTCTATGTCCACTCCCTTCTCTCTATGTCCTCTCCCTTCTCTATATGTCCTCTCCCTTCTCTCTATGTCCTCTCCCTTCTCTCTATGTCCTCTCCCTTCTCTCTATGTCCTCCCCCTTCTCTCTATGTCCTCCCCCTTCTCTCTATGTCCTCTCCCTTCTCTCTATGTCCTCTTCCTTCTCTTTATGTCCTCCCCCTCTCTCTATGTCCTACCCCTCTCTCTATGTCCTCCCCCTTCTCTCTATGTCCTCCCCTTTTCTAAATGTTCTCTATGTCCTCTCCCTTCTCTCTATGTCCTCTCCCTTCTCTCTATGTCCTCTCCCTTCTCTCTATGTCCCCCCCCTCTCTCTATGTCCACTCCCTTCTCTCTATGTCCACTCCCTTCTCTCTATATCCTCTCCCTTCTCTATATGTCCTCTCCCTTCTCTCTATGTCCTCTCCCTTCTCTCTATATCCTCCCCCTCTCTCTATGTCCTCCCCCTCTCTCTATGTCCTCCCCCTTCTCTCTATGTCCTCCCCCTTTTCTAAATGTTCTCTATGTCCTCTCCCTTCTCTCTATGTCCTCCCCCTCTCTATGTCCTCTCCCTTCTCTCTATGTCCTCTCCCTTCTCGCTATGTCCTCTCCCTTCTCTCTATGTCCTCTCCCTTCTCTCTATGTCCTCTCCCTTCTCTCTATGTCCTCTCCCTTCTCTCTATGTCCTCCCCCTCTCTATGTCCTCCCCCTCTCTATGTCCTCTCCCTTCTCTCTATGTCCACCCCTTTTCTAAATTTCTCTATGTCCTCCCCCTTCTCTCTATGTCCTCCCCCTTCTCTCTATGTCCTCCCCTTCTCTCTATGTCCTCTCCCTTCTCTCTATGTCCTCTCCCTTCTCTCTATGTCCTCTCCCTTCTCTCTATGTCCTCTCCCTCTCTCTATGTCCTCCCCCTCTCTCTATGTCCTCCCCCTCTCTCTATGTCCTCCCCCTTCTCTCTATGTCCTCCCCTTTTCTAAATGTTCTCTATGTCCTCCCCCTCTCTCTATGTCCTCCCCCTTCTCTCTATGTCCTCCCCTTTTCTACATTTTCTCTATGTCCTCTCCATGTCCTCTCCTTTCTCTCTATGTCCCCCTTCTCTCTATGTCCTCCCCCTTCTCTCTATGTCCTCCCCCTTTTCTAAATGTTCTCTATGTCCTCTCCCTTCTCTCTATGTGCTCCCCGTTCTTTCTATGTCCTCCCCCTTCTCTCTATGTCCTCCCCCTCTCTCTATGTCCTCCCCCTCTCTCTATGTCCTCTCCCTTCTCTCTATGTCCTCCCCTTTTCTACATTTTCTCTATGTCCTCTCCATGTCCTCTCCTTTCTCTCTATGTCCCCCTTCTCTCTATGTCCTCCCCCTTCTCTCTATGTCCTCCCCCTTTTCTAAATGTTCTCTATGTCCTCTCCCTTCTCTCTATGTGCTCCCCGTTCTTTCTATGTCCTCCCCCTTCTCTCTATGTCCTCCCCCTCTCTCTATGTCCTCCCCCTCTCTCTATGGTCCTCTCCCTTCTCTCTATGTCCTCTCCCTTCTCTCTATGTCCTCCCCCTTCTCTCTATGTCCTCTCCCTTCTCTCTATTTCCTCCCCCTTCTCTCTATGTCCTCCCCCTTCTCTCTATGTCCTCTCCCTTCTCTCTATGTCCTCCCCCTTTTCTAAATGTTCTCTATGTCCTCTCCCTTCTCTCTATGTCCTCTCCCTTCTCTCTATGTCCTCCCCCTTCTCTCTATGTCCTCTCCCTTCTCTCTATTTCCTCCCCCTTCTCTCTATGGTCCTCCCCCTTCTCTCTATGTCCTCCCCCTTCTCTCTATGTCCTCCCCCTCTTCTAAATGTTCTCTATGTCCTCTCCCTTCTCTCTATGGTCCTCTCCCTTCTCTCTATGGTCCTCCCCCTTCTCTCTATGGTCCTCTCCCTTCTCTCTATGGTCCTCTCCCTTCTCTCTATGTCCTCAACCTTCTCTCTATGTCCACTCCCTTCTCTCTATGGTCCTCCCCCTTCTCTCTATGTCCTCTCCCTTCTCTCTATGTCCTCTCCTTTCTCTCTATGTCCTCCCCCTTCTCTCTATGTCCTCCCCCTTCTCTCTATGTCCTCTCCCTTCTCTCTATGTCCTCTCCTTTCTCTCTATGTCCTCTCCTTTCTCTCTATGTCCTCCCCCTTCTCTCTATCTCCTCTCCCTTCTCTCTATATCCTCTCCCTTCTCTCTATATCCTCCCCCTTCTCTCTATGTCCTCAACCTTCTCTCTATGTCCACTCCCTTCTCTCTATATCCTCCCCCTCTCTCTATGTCCTCTCCCTTCTCTCTATGTCCTCAACCTTCTCTCTATGTCCACTCCCTTCTCTCTATGTCCCCCTTCTCTCTATGTCCTCTCCCTTCTCTCTATGGTCCCTCTCCCTTCTCTCTATGTCCTCCCCCTTCTCTCTATGTCCTCTCCCTTCTCTCTATGTCCTCTCCCTTCTCTCTATGTCCTCTCCCTTCTCTTTATGTCCTCTCCCTTCTCTCTATGTCCTCCCCCTCTCTCTATGTCCTCCCCTTTTCTAAATTTTCTCTATGTCCTCCCCCTCTCTCTATGTCTTCCCCCTTCTCTCTATGTCCTCTCCTTTTCTAAATTTTCTCTATGTCCTCCCCCTCTCTCTATGGTCCTCTCCCTTCTCTCTATGTCCTCCCCTTCTCTCTATGTCCTCCCCCTTCTCTCTATGGTCCTCCCCCTTCTCTCTATGTCCTCCCCCTTCTCTCTATGTCCTCTCCCTTCTCTCTATGGTCCTCTCCCTTCTCTCTATGTCCTCTCCCTTCTCTCTATGTCCTCTCCCTTCTCTCTATGTCCTCTCCCTTCTCTCTATGGTCCTCCCCCTTCTCTCTATGTCCACTCCCTTCTCTCTATGGTCCTCCCCCTTCTCTCTATGTCCTCCCCCTTCTCTCTATGTCCTCTCCCTTCTCTCTATGTCCTCTCCCTTCTCTTTATGTCCTCTCCCTTCTCTCTATGGTCCTCCCCCTCTCTCTATGTCCTCCCCTTTTCAAAATTTTCTCTATGTCCTCCCCCTCTCTTTATGTCCTCCCCCTTCTCTCTATGTCCTCCCCTTTTCTAAATTTTCTCTATGTCCTCCCCCTCTCTCTATGGTCCTCTCCCTTCTCTCTATGGTCCTCTCCCTTCTCTTTATGGTCCTCTCCCTTCTCTCTATGGTCCTCCCCCTCTCTCTATGTCCTCCCCTTTTCTAAATTTTCTCTATGTCCTCCCCCTCTCTCTATGGTCTTCCCCCTTCTCTCTATGTCCTCTCCTTTTCTAAATTTTCTCTATGTCCTCCCCCTCTCTCTATGTCCTCTCCCTTCTCTCTATGTCCTCCCCCTTCTCTCTATGTCCTCCCCCTTCTCTCTATGTCCTCCCCCTTCTCTCTATGTCCTCCCCCTTCTCTCTATGGTCCCTCTCCCTTCTCTCTATGGTCCCTCTCCCTTCTCTCTATGGTCCCTCTCCCTTCTCTCTATGGTCCCTCTCCCTTCTCTCTATGGTCCTCTCCCTTCTCTCTATGGTCCTCTCCCTTCTCTCTATGTCCCTCTCCCTTCTCTCTATGGTCCTCTCCCTTCTCTCTATGGTCCCTCTCCCTTCTCTCTATGGTCCCTCTCCCCTCTCTCTATGGTCCTCCCCCTTCTCTCTATGGTCCACTCCCTTCTCTCTATGGTCCACTCCCTTCTCTCTATGGTCCTCCCCCTTCTCTCTATGTCCTCCCCTTCTCTCTATGTCCTCCCCCTTCTCTCTATGTCCTCTCCCTTCTCTCTATGTCCTCTCCCTTCTCTTTATGTCCTCTCCCTTCTCTCTATGTCCTCCCCCTCTCTCTATGCCCTCCCCTTTTCTAAATTTTCTCTATGTCCTCCCCCTCTCTTTATGTCCTCCCCCTTCTCTCTATGTCCTCCCCTTTTCTAAATTTTCTCTATGTCCTCCCCCTCTCTCTATGTCCTCTCCCTTCTCTCTATGTCCTCTCCCTTCTCTCTATGTCCTCTCCCTTCTCTCTTAATGATGCTTTGAAGCACATACCACAGGGATCCTACAACATACATGACCTCGCTACTTGTGTGTGTGTGTGTGTGTGTGTGTGTGTGTGTGTGTGTGTGAAACGAGACACTCTTATACATTCCTTATCTAAATAAATCAGATTTTTCTATTAGCTTGTCTTCCATTTTAATAAAATAATATGCATTAGTGTTTAGTGAATGTTTACTTACTAAATGTTTTTATCAATATAATAATAATTTATAAAAATGTCTATAGCGCTTTCCATAAAAATCTCAAAGCGCTTCAAAAGCTAAAAAAACAACTAGCAAATACTGTACTATGTGTTTATATAAATCAGGGATTTATATAAAGGGGGATGGGCAACTGGCGGCCCATCCCCCTTTTGCAGGCCAGTGGATAATTTCCCCCCCAAAATAGATACATTTTTTTCTTTTGGAACTCAGTCAGGGTCTCAATTTACTGTTGCTAGGTAGAATAGTAGAATACTCAAGGTACAATTTACTGTTGCTAGGTAGAATAGTCGAATACTCAAGGTACAATTTACTGTTGCTGGGTAGAATAGTCGAATACTCAAGGTACAATTTACTGTTGCTAGGTAGAATAGTCGAATACTCAAGGTACAATTTACTGTTGCTAGGTAGAATAGTCGAATACTCAAGGTACAATTTACTGTTGCTAGGTAGAATAGTCGAATACTCAAGGTACAATTTACTGTTGCTGGGTAGAATAGTCGAATACTCAAGGTACAATTTACTGTTGCTGGGTAGAATAGTCGAATACTCAAGGTACAATTTACTGTTGCTGGGTAGAATAGTCGAATACTCAGGGTACAATTTACTGTTGCTGGGTAGAATAGTCGAATACTCAAGGTACAATTTACTGTTGCTGGGTAGAATAGTCGAATACTCAAGGTACAATGTACTGTTGCTGGGTAGAATAGTCGAATACTCAAGGTACAATTTACTGTTGCTGGGTAGAATAGTCGAATACTCAAGGTACAATTTACTGTTGCTGGGTAGAATAGTAGAATACTCAAGGTACAATTTACTGTTGCTGGGTAGAATAGTCGAATACTCAAGGTACAATTTTGAAATCTGCTTGTTCATCAGAAGTTTTTCTCTTGTGATGTCAGTCACTGACAGTCACTGAATTAACCCATGTCACCTGTAAGTTAGTCTAGCAGCCAGTTATCTAAACTTGTGGTAATCATGGTTGAATTATCATGGTAAGTAACATCTTAGATAACATGGTCGGTAACATGCTAATGTAGAAGCCTTTTCAGTTTACATTAGCCCACATACCATGTGATTTGATGCCTAGTAAATTGAGAGTGGCATGATGGCTTTTATCCTGCCTTATCCTGGCCCATCATTCAACTGGTCGACAACGCTGGCCACTTAATCCAATCATGCCCGACAGCAGAGATTGATTGGTTGATTAATGGGGGTTTGGGATCTCTGGGGGGAGACGGAGGTCTCAAAATGGCCCTGGCTATCAGGGCTCTGATTTCATTAGAGCCGCTGTCATGGCAACCTATCCGACCCCCAACGTTAACTTTAGGGACTAAACTATTCTATAAAGCGTTAGTTTGCAACATATCACGGGCTTCATCTAAACAGAGGAATGTCTTGAGAGAATGCTTTAGAAGAAACCAATATGTCAGTGGTACCACGGCTTCATGAAACTGTTACACTCTGAAGAATTTCTGAGAGCCCATCTCAATATCAGAGAGAAATAGTAGAAACCCATTAAGAGGTCGGTCCATTCAGAACTAAGTGCCTTTTAAATGTCCCATAAATGCATCTCTGCTCACCCTTTTTCACAGAGCTTTCTAACAGCAGTTCTATTTGTAGAAATCTATCAAATCACAAGTTGGCTGATTCCAACCCCGCCCCTTACTGAGAATATGTCTGTACGGTTAGCTAGGTGCAATCTACGGATGAGAGGGACACAGTGAGAGAGACAAAGAGAGAAAGGAGGAAGAGGGAGAGAAACAGGGATATGGAGTAAAGGGCGTGAGAGGGGGAGGGGTTAAAGGGAGAGAGAGGGGAGGGGTTAAAGGGAGAGAGAGGGGAGGGGTTAAAGGGAGAGAGAGGGGAGGGGTTAAAGGGAGAGAGAGGGGAGGGGTTAAAGGGAGAGAGAGGGGAGGGGTTAACGGGAGAGAGAGGGGAGGGGTTAAAGGGAGAGAGAGGGGAGGGGTTAAAGGGAGAGAGAGGGGAGGGGTTAAAGGGAGAGAGAGGGGAGGGGTTAAAGGGAGAGAGGGAGGGGTTAAAGCGAGAGAGGGAGGGGTTAAAGGGAGAGAGGGAGGGGTTAAAGGGAGAGAGAGGGGGAGGGGTTAAAGGGAGAGAGAGGGGAGGGGTTAAAGGGAGAGAGGGAGGGGTTAAAGGGAGAGAGAGGGGAGGGGTTAAAGGGAGAGAGGGAGGGGTTAAAGGGAGAGAGGGAGGGGTTAAAGGGAGAGAGGGAGGGGTTAAAGGGAGAGAGAGGGGGAGGGGTTAAAGGGAGAGAGAGGGGAGGGGTTAAAGGGAGAGAGAGGAGGGGTTAAAGGGAGAGAGAGGGGAGGGGTTAAAGGGAGAGAAGGGGAGGGGCTAAAGGGAGAGAAGGGAGGGGTTAAAGGGAGAGAAGGGAGGGGTTAAAGGGAGAGAAGGGAGGGGTTAAAGGGAGAGAGAGGGGAGGGTTTAAAGGGAGAGAAGGGAGGGGTTAAAGGGAGAGAGAGGGGAGGGTTTAAAGAGCGAGAAGGGGAGGGGTTAAAGGGAGAGAAGGGGAGGGGTTAAAGAGAGAGAGGGGAGGGGTTAGAGAGAGATAGGGGAGGGGTTAGAGAGAGAGAGGGGAGGGGTTAAAGGGAGAGAAGGGGAGGGGTTAAAGGGAGAGAAGGGGAGGGGTTAAAGGGAGAGAGAGGGGAGGGTTTAAAGAGAGAGAGAGGGGAGGGTTTAAAGAGAGAGAAGGGGAGGGGTTAAAGGGAGAGAAGGGAGGGGTTAAAGGGAGAGAAGGGAGGGGTTAAAGGGAGAGAGAGGGGAGGGTTTAAAGAGAGAGAAGGGGAGGGGTTAAAGGGAGAGAAGGGGAGGGGTTAAAGAGAGAGAAGGGAGGGGTTAGAGAGAGAGAGGGGAGGGGTTAAAGGGAGAGCAGGGGAGGGGTTAAAGGGAGAGAAGGGAGGGGTTAAAGGGAGAGAAGGGAGGGGTTAAAGGGAGAGAAGGGAGGGGTTAAAGGGAGAGAAGGGAGGGGTTAAAGGGAGAGAAGGGGAGGGGTTAAAGGGAGAGAAGGGAGGGGTTAAAGGGAGAGAAGGGAGGGGTTAAAGGGAGAGAGAGGGGAGGGTTTAAAGAGAGAGAAGGGGAGGGGTTAAAGGGAGAGAAGGGAGAGAAGGGAGGGGTTAAAGGGAGAGAGAGGGGAGGGGTTAAAGGGAGAGAAGGGGGGGGATTAAATGGAGAGGGGAGGGATTAAAGGGAGAGAATTGGTGGGGTTAAATTGAGAGAAGGGGCAGGGTTAAAGGAAGAGAAGGGGAGGGCTTAAAGGGAGAGAAGGGGAGGGCTTAAAGGGAGAGAAGGGGAGGGCTTAAAGGGAGAGAAGGGGAGGGCTTAAAGGGAGAGAAGGGGAGGGCTTAAAGGGAGAGAAGGGGAGGGCTTAAAGGGAGAGAAGGGGAGGGCTTAAAGGGAGAGAAGGGGAGGGCTTAAAGGGAGAGAAGGGGTGGGGTTAAAGGGAGAGAAGGGGCGGGGTTAAATGGAGAGAAGGGGCGGGGTTAAAGGGAGAGAAGGGGAGGGGTTAAAGGGAGAGAAGGGGAGGGGTTAAAGGGAACTAGACAAACAGAGAGAGAGTGTAGAGGAGAAGAAAGTAAAAGGTGGAGGAGCAGTGATTTCTCAGAACGGTAAATAATCTTTTCACCGTCATAGCCATAGAGTGTCGTGAAATAAATCACTGTTGGAATGTGGTTTTAACCAATCAGCATCTAGGATTAGACCAACCCAATGTATAACACGATAGAAAACTCACCTTGACCCCATGGCCAACATCGTCCAGCACGTTGTAGTCGATGGGCTTCCTGATGTACCTCACCGGCCGCTCTATGTTGCCGGGGGCGATGATCTTGTGGGTCCTCGATGTGTTCTTGTTGGTGGTGAGGATCCCGATCTCTCGCCTGGCCACCTTCTCCTTGTGGATGTCCACCGTCTAAAAACACGGGAGAGGGAGAAAGACATGATAAGTGCCTCAGAGCTATGGGACAGAACAAGGACCTTTGGCTGAATTACAACCTCGTCATATAGTTACTAAAGTGGCTTTAATTGAATCAGGTCGCAGTGGTTTTCATCACCTCAGCTCGTAATCCCTGGTAATCCCTGGTACACAACAGCTAAATCAATCACGGTGTATAATAGAAGCCGAACAGCGTAATGACCCGTCGTGTACAGACCATAATGCATTTGGCTTCCCTCCAAATCGGCAGTGACATGTTGTTCAATGCCGCCATAAATGAACTCTCCTCTACCACCAGGAACTCCTTCCTGTCACGCCTGCTTCCGCTCCCCTTCTCTGGCGCTCGAAGGCGCCAGGCTCCCAAGCATTACGCACTCCTGCCACCGTCGTTACGCACACCCGCTCCCCACGTCACGCGCATCAGCGATTCATTGCACTCACCTGGAATCAATCACCTGTGTTAATTTCCTTCCCCTATATCTGTCTGTTCCCCAGCTCTGTTCCTGGCTTCAGCATTAATTGTCGTTTGTCTTTTGTTTTAACCCGGTTCTGCGGCTGTTCCAGTCCTCTTCCATGTCTCTGCTATATTAAATGTTAGTATCTCCAGCGTTGGTTCCTACACTTCGTGATGTTTGGGGATTCATCATCTAAGAAGCTTCCGTCTTGCAAAAAATGAGCCTATGTGTAACGGCAGTCCTCCTCCTCTTCATCTGAAGAGGAGGAGTATTGAGGGAACCAAGGCGCAGCGTAGTGAAATGACATATTTTATTAACGAAAACACGAACTTGACTAAACTAACAAAAACAACAAACGGTGTAGACAGACCTAGACGACGTACTTACATAAAACAAGAAGAACGCACGAATAGGAAACATAGGCTACACAAACCGAACAAACCGTAAACAGTCCCGCGTGGTGTACAGACACAGACACGGAAGACAATCACCCACAACGAACACTGTGACAACGCCTACCTAAATATGACTCTTAATTAGAGGAACGCCAAACACCTGCCTCTAATTAAGAGCCATACCAGGCAACCCAATAAACCAACACAGAAACAGAAAACATAGAATGCCCACCCAAACTCACGTCCTGACCAACTAACACATATAACAAACTAACAGAAATAGGTCAGGAACGTGACACTATGTCCGTTTAAATGTATGATTGTACCATTTAAACTCAAGGCGACAAGGGGTTATGGTTGTCTACTAAGCAAAACCAACAATGCAATAATTTGAGAATCCTATATTATAAAAAATAAAAAACCTCCGGGCATTAAGCATGTTCATTCCTTAAAGACACAGTCGTCTGTACTGGATCACCGGTCAGTATAGTGAAATCTATATGCAGTGTCCTACGGAGAATATTTCCATAGGCTTTCATTTATAACCATTCTAACTAAATCTTCCCTGTGAAGAAGTAGGGCTGATAAAATCACAAAGTCCACAGCCAACATGAGACAAATGATTGTAGTTTCATGGATAGAAAGTTGAATAGATTTAGTGTTTTGCTTCTGTAAATTGCTGCTGTTTTAATAAATTGCCTCGTGCTCTTTAAACAGACTAATTGCATATTCTTTTCATTAGTATGCTCCACCACTTCTGTTAAGACCCAGGGACATTTGCATAGTAGCGAAATGTGTGTGTGTGTGTGTGTGTGTGTGTGTGTGTGTGTGTGTGTGTGTGTGTGTGTGTGTGTGTGTGTGTGTGTAAGCGAGTAAGAGAGTGTGACAGAACAGTGAGAGTGTGAGAAAGAATGTTGTGAGTGAGATAAACAGAGAAAATGTTGTGAGTGAGATAAACAGAGAGAAGGTGTTGGTGTGTGTGAATAGTTTGAGGTACACTACACCAGCTCGTCGAACATCTCATTCCAAAATCATGGTCATTAATATGGAGTTGGTCTCCCCTTTGCTGCTATAACAGCCTCCACTCTTCTCATCTAGGCTTTCCACTAGATGTTGGACCATTGCTGCGGGGACTTGCTTCCATTCAGCCACAAGAGCATTAGTGAGGTCAGGCACTGATGTTGGGGTGATTAGGCTTGGCTCACAGTCGGCGTTACAATTCATCCCAAAGGTGTTCGATGGGGTTGAGGTCAGGGCTCTGTGCAGGCCAGTCAAGTTCTTCCACACTGATCTTGACAAACCATTTCTGTATGGACCTCGCTTTGTGCATTGTCATGCTGAAACAGTGAAGGGCCTTCCCCAAACTGTTGCCACAAAGTTGGAAGCACAGAATCGTCTAGAATGTCATTGTATGCTGTAGCAATAATATTACCCTTCACTGGAACTAAGGGGCCCGAACCATGAAAATCAGCCCCAGACCATTATTCCTCCTCCACCAAACTTTACAGTTGGCACTATGCATTCGGGCAGGTAGCGTTTTCCTGGCATCCGCCAAACCCTGATTCATCCGTCGGACTACCAGATGGTGAAGCGTGATTCATCACTCCAGAGTCCAATGGCGGGGAGCTTTACACCCCTCCAGCCGACGCTTGGCATTGCGCATGGTGATCTTAGGCTTGTGTGCGGCTGCTCCGCCATGGAAACCCATTTCATAAAGCTCCCGATGAATCAAATCATTCCAAATGTATTTATAAAGCCCTTCTTACATCAGCTGATATCTCAAAGTGCTGTACAGAAACCCAGCCTAAAACCCCAAACAGCAAGCAATGCAGATGTAGAAGCATGGTGGCTAGGGAAAACTCCCTAGAAAGGCCAGAACCTAGGAAGAAACTCAGAGAGGAACCAGGCTATGAGGCTACTGCGATAGGAGCCAACTGACTTGTTGGAAAGGTGGCATCCTATAAGGAGCCACGTTGAAAGTCACTGAGCTCTTCAGTAAGGCCATTCTACTGCCAATGTTTGTCTATGGAGATTGCATGGCTGAGGGCTCGATTTGATACACCTGTCAGCAACAGGTGTGGCAGAAACAGCCTAATCCACTAATTTGAAGGGGTGTCCACATACTTTTGCATATATAGTGTACAGTATGTATGTGAACACACTGTGATAGGAGCCAGTTCCTCACAAACAGGATCTCTGAGGTTGACCCCTCACAGAGTACCATGACACACAGTGTATCCCTTCACAGAGTACCATGACACACAGTGTATCCCCTTTCCAGAGTACCATGACACACAGTGTATCCCCTTTCCAGAGTACCATGACACACAGTGTATCCCCTTTCCAGAGTACCATGACACACAGTGTACCCCCCTCACAGAGTACCATGACACACAGTGTTTCCCCTCACAGAGTACCATGACACACAGTGTTTCCCCTCACAGAGTACCATGACACACCGTGTATCCCCTTTCCAGAGTACCATGACACACAGTGTATCCCCTCACAGAGTACCATGATACACAGTGTACCCCCCTCACAGAGTACCATGACACACAGTGTATCCCCTCACAGAGTACCATGATACACAGTGTACCCCCCTCACAGAATACCATGACACACAGTGTATCCCCTCACAGAGTACCATGATACACAGTGTACCCCCCTCACAGAGTACCATGATACACAGTGTATCCCCTTTCCAGAGTACCATGATACACAGTGTATCCCCCTCACAGAGTACCATGACACACAGTGTTTCCCCTCACAGAGTACCATGACACACAGTGTATCCCCCTCACAGAGTACCAGGACACACAGAGTATCCCCTTTCTAGATTACCATGACACACAGTGTATCCCCTCACAGAGTACCATGACACACAGAGTATCATCTTTCTAGATTACCATGACACACAGAGTATCCCCTTTCTAGATTACCATGACACACAGAGTATCCCCTTTCCAGAGTACCATGACACACAGTGTATCCCATTTCTAGATTACCATGACACACAGAGTATCCCCTTTCTAGATTACCATGACACACAGAGTATCCCCTTTCCAGAGTACCATGACACACAGTGTATCCCCTTTCCAGAGTACCATGACACACAGTGTATCCCCTTTCTAGATTACCATGACACACAGAGTATCCCCTTTCTAGATTACCATGACACACAGTGTATCCCCTTTCCAGAGTACCATGACACACAGTGTACCCCCTCACAGAGTACCATGACACACAGTGTTTCCCCTCACAGAGTACCATGACACACAGTGTTTCCCCTCACAGAGTACCATGACACACCGTGTATCCCCTTTCCAGAGTACCATGACACACAGTGTATCCCCTCACAGAGTACCATGATACACAGTGTACCCCCCTCACAGAGTACCATGACACACAGTGTATCCCCTCACAGAGTACCATGATACACAGTGTACCCCCCTCACAGAGTACCATGATACACAGTGTATCCCCTTTCCAGAGTACCATGATACACAGTGTTCCCCCTCACAGAGTACCATGACACACAGTGTATCCCCCTCACAGAGTACCATGACACACAGTGTTTCCCCTCACAGAGTACCATGACACACAGTGTATCCCCCTCACAGAGTACCAGGACACACAGAGTATCCCCTTTCTAGATTACCATGACACACAGTGTATCCCCTCACAGAGTACCATGACACACAGTGTATCCCCCTCACAGAGTACCATGACACACAGAGTATCCCCTTTCTAGATTACCATGACACACAGAGTATCCCCTTTCTAGATTACCATGACACACAGAGTATCCCCTTTCTAGATTACCATGACACACAGTGTATCCCCTTTCCAGAGTACCATGACACACAGTGTATCCCCTTTCCAGAGTACCATGATACACAGTGTACCCCCCTCACAGAGTACCATGACACACAGTGTACCCCCCTCACAGAGTACCATGACACACAGTGTTTCCCCTCACAGAGTACCATGACACACCGTGTATCCCCTTTCCAGAGTACCATGACACACAGTGTATCCCCTCACAGAGTACCATGATACACAGTGTACCCCCCTCACAGAGTACCATGACACACAGTGTATCCCCTCACAGAGTACCATGATACACAGTGTACCCCCCTCACAGAGTACCATGATACACAGTGTATCCCCTTTCCAGAGTACCATGATACACAGTGTTCCCCCTCACAGAGTACCATGACACACAGTGTATCCCCCTCACAGAGTACCATGACACACAGTGTATCCCCCTCACAGAGTACCATGACACACAGAGTATCCCCTTTCTAGATTACCATGACACACAGAGTATCCCCTTTCTAGATTACCATGACACACAGAGTATCCCCTTTCTAGATTACCATGACACACAGAGTATCCCCTTTCTAGATTACCATGACACACAGTGTATCCCCTCACAGAGTACCATGACACACAGTGTATCCCCCTCACAGAGTACCATGACACACAGAGTATCCCCTTTCTAGATTACCATGACACACAGAGTATCCCCTTTCTAGATTACCATGACACACAGAGTATCCCCTTTCTAGATTACCATGACACACAGAGTATCCCCTTTCTAGATTACCATGACACACAGTGTATCCCCTCACAGAGTACCATGACACACAGAGTATCCCCTTTCTAGATTACCATGACACACAGAGTATCCCCTTTCTAGATTACCATGACACACAGAGTATCCCCTTTCTAGATTACCATGACACACAGAGTATCCCCTTTCTAGATTACCATGACACACAGTGTATCCCCTCACAGAGTACCATGACACACAGTGTATCCCCTTGAATTTCAGGACTACACTCCTGGGACCTCATTTATCAATCATGCGTAGGCAGAAATATGTGTGTAAACCACGAGTGGGATCATTTCCACGCAAAGTGTGAGATTATCAATATGAACGTTTGCTTGAGTGAGCATAGATGTACACACAGCAATGAGTAGGCATAGTGCCTAGTGGTGGAGGAAGGGGAAATGATGGTCAAGCATGGAATGGGGAAGACACAGTGCCTTTGGAAAGTATTCAGACCCTTTGACTTTTTCCACATTTTGATACATTACAGCCTTATTCTAAAATGGATTAAATCGTTTATTTCCCATCATCAATCTGCAGACAATACCCCATAATGACATCACAATACTCCATAATGACATCACAATACCCTATAATGACATCTTTGTTGAAGCACCTTTGGCAGCGATTACAGCCTCGAGTCTTCTTGGGTATGACGCTACAAGCTTGACACACCTGTATTTAGGGAGTTTCTCCCATTCTTCTCTGCAGATCCTCTCAAGCTCTGTCAGGTTGGATGGGGAGCGTTGCTGCACAGCTATTTTCAGGTCTCTCCAGAGATGTTCGATCGGGTTCAAGTCCGGGGTCTGGCTGGGCCACTCAGAGACTTGTCTCGAAGCCACTCCTGCGTTGTCTTGGCTGTGTGCTTTGGGTTGTTGTCCTGTTGGAAGGTGAACCTTCGCCCCAGTCTGAGGTCCAGAGCGCTCTGGAGCAGGTTTTCATCAATGATCTCTTTG